>NW_014543982.1:10980-35837 GCF_000741045.1 Vigna radiata var. radiata | reverse complement strand
TGCATTTTAATTGAGTTTAATTCTCGTCTCAAACACTTTCAAACCCCCCCCCACTGTGTTAGACCTAAGTCTCGAACCGTAGTTGGTCCTTGAGAGACGACCTAGGAGTCATTTCCTAGCTATACTGCAGTTCTAAATTGCAATCAAATTTGTATGGGCCGCGACACCCATCATTCAGCATGTTACATTTGGATTGGGTGTTATACCCCTGCATGTTATTTCTTTAGAACCACATTGCACTAACCATGTTGCAGGAGGTACACATGAGTTTGATCAACAAACACCCACGGTGGAAGACAAGAGTGCTAGTGTACACAAAAGCTTGAATATCAATGGGCACCAGCTGAACCCACTCATCAACAATCACTGCTTCTTAGATCCAGTGTTGAAGGACATCTCCCTGCTTGATCAAATTTGGAGACTGAAGCAGTTCCTCCTCAAGATTTCCTTGCTCACTCCAGTGGTGGAGAACATCTCCTTGATAGTCCAAAAGTGGCAACTACCACCATGATCAGTGGAGTTTTCTTTCCCTTTTCTCCTCCTTTCCCGCTTTTATTACACTTGCCCATGATCTGTTGACTGTTTTGATTTCTGATCTGATGCTTGTGACACATTGAGGACACTGTGTAGTTTAAGTGTGGTCTATTGGGGGAGATTCTGATTTTTCTTTGTTAAATTTTTTGTTTTCTGCTTTAAATTTTTCGTTTTCTAGGTTGTTTTTGTTGCGTCTTGTGTACAGTTTTGCATGTTTCTCTTGATTTCTGGACTTTGTTTAGGTTGTCAGTTTTTCTTTCACTTCATTGATACTCTAATTTGTTGGAAATCCTTGCTTTTCTTTGCTTGGGAATTGATTATGATGTTTGAGAGGTTGATTGATTGTGACAGAAATGCCCTATGTGAGATTTGAGCCACTTGATATTCTTTCTTGTGTGTGATATGTCTCTTGATTTCTTGCACATATGTCTTGGCTTGACTCTTTTTTATAATTCTTGATTGATATGCATGTTTGAAAGTGATAAAGGCAGTTTTGTTGTTGAGCCTCTCTAGCCAGATGAGCCTACCTTGTTGTGATCCTTTGATAGCCCCTTTGAGCTTTTACTTTCTCCATTTCTTTGTTTTGAAGCTCATACACTAGCCCTAAGTGAAAAACCATGTTTACCTTAACCTTAGGGAATTTTGGAGCTTTGGAAGTGTTTTGGGAACAAGTGTGGTCTCTTGGGGGATTTTGACAAATTGGCTAGTTGGTTCCTCTTCTTGTATTGTTTTTGTACATATGTTGTGTATCTTGTCTCTTAGAGTTGTGTTCTGAATAGAGAGAAAAGAAAAGAGACAAGATGGAAAAAAAACAAGAAAAAAAATATACAGAAAAATGAGAAAAATGAAAAAAATATTGTGAATAATGGAGTCAAGAAGAGGATTGAATTAGAGGTTTTGGGTGTGATTTGACTGTGTTTACACTTGTTCCCCATTGCTCCTCTATTTCTTTTGGTTTGTATTTTTTCATCCATATTTTATCCTCCCTTGTCCTTGGCCCCATTACATCCATAAAAGACCTTTCGATTTGAACATGCATATGTATTTGAGTGTTTATGTTTGCTTTCTTGAGTGCATTGAGTTGACATAGCTTACCCTAAACACTTGAGAGAAACACTTATAGTGTGCATCTGTGAGGTTATGTTGCTTTTGATTCACCTCTTGAGCTTACTGATCATTTTGCCATGTTTTAAATTGTTTGGATGACTTCATGAGTATCTGATTTCTTTGAAACTGTGTTGGATACTGTCCACTTCCTTTCATCGTCCAGATTTCTTGAGAATTGTGTGATTATGTTTGTTTCTTTCCTCATGAGCCTTTGTTTTCTGTGTGTCGAGTCTGTATCACTTCCCTAATGCCTTTTGAACTGTTCCCTTATTTTCGTCTTGATTTTGCCCAGGAGTGCAAAAGACTAAGTGTGGTCTATTTTGATCAGTCAATATTTTATTAATTTCACTTAGTTTATTGTGCTAGAATTAATCAGAGAATTGTGCTTAAATGTCCGATATTTTCCCGTTTCTGCTAATTGTGCTTAATTTGATCGGAAATTCTAATTTTAATTAATTTGAATTATCTGAGACTAATTATTTGCATTATTAATTGTAGGGAAATTGTTGGATGAAATTTTGGAACTTAAAGAAAAATGGCACATCAATTATATTTTAAGCTAAAGTGAAAAGAGGTGCGGATTTCAATTTTGGGGTGAACATAGAGATGGGCTTGACTCCAAGCTTCTTGCAGCTCGTTGATTCAATTAGCAAAGGAAATGAAGAAGTGGTGTTGGAATTTAGTGAGCAGCTGCACACGCACATGGAAATTCTTGAGCTGCAGCCTTCAAGAGATAAAAGGGCAATTATTGTCACATCTGGCTTGTGGACAACACGTTGCATCACACATGATATTATTCATTCTTGAATAACACAGTTTGGACTTTAAGAGGGTGACATCCAGCATGCCCCATGGAATAGGCAACAATACTTTGATTTATTTTCTTCTAGACATCCTTCGCGGCCCAGATTACGTCCAACACGTGAATAATGATCCAGCAACTTGGAGAAAGGAAACACGTTAGCAATTGGGCTACACCACACCTCTCACGTCCAGTAAGGATTTCACAGATGCATTCTCTTAATCAACACCCAAGGAGTGCATACAGCAAACGGCCCAACTGCATAAAAAGTTCCATACACATCCTTCATTTGGACACACGGCCACATTCAGCTGACACCGAAGAAAAGGAGACGTTGATGCATTGATTATGATGGCGTTGGAGGTTTAGCAAGTGCACGCTGAATTTATCTTGGGTCCACGAGAATTATTTTTGGCTTTTAGGAAGTGTGGGCCAGCTAAAGAAAAAAAAACATCGTGAGCAATGAATTAGGTGGTCTAAAAATAATATAGGGCAGCCACACCATATATGAAAAAAGGGACCCACACTGTTGAGGTGGGGACGGACACACCTTAGGGTCTGTAGCGCCATACACACATTGCATATTTTATTTTTCATGGAGAATATGTAGTGATGGAAGCAGCACGGCCCAGCTTGGGAATGTCAGGGCTTGCACAAAGCCTTCAAGTCCAGCAAACGCATCCATGTGAAGAGTTGTAACACCCAGGAGCAGTTGCCGATTCACTCAAGCTTAGGAGGTGCAACAAATGAAGAGAGCCCATGCTGTCCAAGCAAAGCTCACGGCCTGGTCCACGGAGAAGAACCTCCAGCATATGAAAGCAAACAAGTCCACCACCGAGAAGGAAGAAGTTGGCCCATGCTTTGATATGTCCAACTTTTGAGAAGGAGCTCACGGACCTTGGGCTTGTAAAGACGCAACACTCATCCAACATTCGAGACCAGCCCGCACTCCAGCAACGTCCATGTCCTACAACTTCCAGCTGCACCTGTGAGAAGCAAGAAGCAGCCTAGCATCAGCAAAGGCATTTGGCTGCACCACGTCAAGCTAATTCACGAGCCTGCACACATCCAGCATCCATCCCACAAGTAATTGGTCCATTAGTAATTGGAGTGAGCTTTAGTAGCTTGGGCAGCAACGTTCACTCTTTCAGCAGACCACATTCCACATGCATCCCATTTATTCTTTTCTTCATGCAGCAGCTCCCATGCTTCCACGATCCAGCATCACTCGTGCAATCTAGGAGGTACAACAACAACTTTAGGCTGCAGCAGTACACGCGGCCCAACAGCTGAAGGGTCTCGGCCTGCATTTTTCATCGTGTGGAGAATGAAAAAAAAAATCACACAACCCTAGGTATATTTTTGAGGATAGCCGCCACATGGGGGGGTACATCCACTCTTCATTTTAGAAAACACCGAATGTTATAATGAATGGAATAGGAGAAGATTGAAGCACACGGACCTGGAAGCAGCTGGTTATTATTTTCTTGCTTATCCTTGGTTGAAGAAAAGGCACACTTTTGCTTTTTTTATTAATTTATCATTCAATGAAAGTTGGAAGCACACGGTTTGGTCCAGTAGTTTTTTTTCTTTCCTTTCTTTTATCTTAGACCGAGAAGGATATATATCTTAATGTTAGTGATTTTAATTTTGGAGAAAAGCACTTGTTTTCTTTGAGAAGCAGAGTCATTGAATGTCTTTTTTTTATTATTCTAGAAGCAAAATTTCTTTTTTTGTAATGAGCGTGATTCACTTTTAATTTGCGTTTAGATTATGTTGCACAGTGTTTCCAAACTACAATGCACATGTCAATTATTTTCTTTTAGCTCAACGTTGCAAGTTAGTTTATTGTTAATGCTTCTTTTTTTTAGTACCATTTCCTGATGAATTGTTTTAAATGTTTAGCTTACTCGTTGCATTTTCATAGCTTTAATTGCATTTGGATATTTATCTATTGCATTGTTCGGTTTAATGTTTCTGTTTGCTATGTTGTCTGTTTTTTTTATTATATTAATTTAGTTGTGATGCTAGCTTAAATTAGTTTGTTTGCATCTGTGTCTTCATTGAGTTCTTTAATTTTTGCAAAACCTTTCAAACCCCCCCCCCCTTCGTGTTCGACTCGATTCTCGAACCGCAAAATTGGTCTTTGGGAGACGACCTAGGGGTCATTCCCTAGCTATACTGCATTTCTCATATGCAATCAAATTTGTATGGATTGCGACAGCTCATCAGCAGTGGAAAATCGTATTTGACTACACAGATATCACAGTCGACTGAAATTAAAAGAGCTGGGATAAAGAAATCTAACACTTGTTTTTATACTTGTTCGACCAACAATGCCTACATCCAGTGTCCTTCCAACCCAGGAAGCAAATGCACTGTAATGGTCAAGCTTTTTACACCAAGGAATTTATAAAAGACCTCCACGTCAAAAATATAAATCTCCTCTCTAGCCCTCTAACAAAAATATAGGCATACAACACAGCAAGACTTGTAACAAGATGTCCCCTCTCTTGCAATCCGCCAAACACCACTTTGAAGAATCCTCAAAGTCTATCCCCTGTAGTCATAACATGTTATTTATAGAATTTTGTTAAACAGATGTTCTCATAGTCGAATAAGCTACTAATCCAGTCGACTAAGTCAAGACAGTTATAACAGTTAAGTCAGACCAGTAGCATACAGTCAATCAAAATTAATTCTCATTCAATACAGTTGACTCTCAATCAATGCTCAACTAACTTTTGGAAATATAGTCATTATTATACATGAGTGTAACAAAATTTCAAAACAAACAACTAATACAGTCGAATATGTGGCGCACATAGTTGACTTCAACATGTCAGAGCAAATTGAAATTCTTTTCTTCTCAAAATCTCACAAAGCACTGATTCTCAAAATCTGTACAAAGACTTTAGCATAGTCCATTCAATTAATATTGGATCGACTTTACTGCAGCTTTGTCACAAAGTTATAAGTTCACAAAAGTTCTTGTCGTTTTCATGCTTAAAAACAAGTGTAATGCATCCAGATATGGTGTAACATGTACAAGCTCAATGAGTATGCATATACACAACAATACCACACAGAAACATGTTCAACAGATATATCAAACAATCAGCATAAGAACATGTATCAAGATAACAACATATGTGTGTTATTAAGCAATGTGTTGTCATCATCAAAAACCATAATGATATAGATATTGTGTTGTCAACAATCTCAACAATCTCCCTTTTTTTTATGATGCACAACCATGATTAATAACCAACCATGTTTGTACAACAAATACAAGACAAAGTAAGCAAAAGATATGAAATAGTTCAAATACTCTGCATGTAACCAAACCAATCAGCAAAATATCAAGCACATATGAGACAGAAAAAAAAAAAATTCTCCCCCTTTTATAAAGCTTTCATACATTCTCTCCCCCTTTGTGCATTAACAAAAAAGGAGTGCTCTAGATATTATAAGTTGTAGTCAAAACAGAGATGCATCAGAGAAAATGTCCAAAAATATGAAATGCAATGATGCTCCCCCTATCACATTTATCACATGTAAAGGATAACTCCCCCTGAAATGCAAACATCTGAGTAAATATGTAAAAGAGTGTACTACTCCCCCTGTTGTTATGCATGCAAAATATAAACCAAATTCGATACACAATGCATCATAGATAATCAGAGTAGACAACACAGATTTGTATCAGAAAAACGATAATAAGCAATTCTATCATGCAATGATACAAACCTCAACAATCTCACAATATTATCTCAACCAAGATATGCAAAATCAATTTAGATCAGAGATAATTGTAGATAATTAAGATCAGATAATCAATCAAGAAAAGATAAACAAATTCCAGAATTGGAATTTATAACCCTATTATTGTGCAGTCGATTGAATTAAAATCCCAGTCGAGTACATTGCTTGTCAAATGATGTTGAATTCCACTTGTAGTTTCCAGAGCAATGTTGTTCTTGCAAAACCTTTCAAACATCTTCCACAGATCAAACATTTTAGTTATGCAAGAAATATAATTCATAAGAAGTCAATATGTAAAGATGTGTAACAAATCAAGCATAATTGACTTCTATCTTAACATAGTCGAATGAACAATCATTTTATACTGTTATCATTTAAAATTCCTAGTTCATTTCGAATGGTAAAAAATCTTTCTCTATTCAGAGGCTTTGTAAAAATATCAGCCAATTGATGTAAGGTATCTACATATTCAATCTTGATTTCACCCTTGATGATGTGATCTCGAATGAAATGATGCCTTATTTCAATATGCTTAGTTTTTTAGTGTAGAATTGGATTTTTTTGTCAAATTTATGGCACTAGTGCTATCACATTTTAAAGGAATGTTATCTAGTTTTATACCATAATCCTCTAATTGACTCTTGATCCAAATTGATTGTGCACATCAGCTTCCAATTGTTATGTACTCAGCTTTTGTGGTGGATGAGGCCACACAAGCTTGTTTCTTTGAATGCCAAGAGATCAAGGATTATCCAAGTAAGTGACATATGCCACTGGTGCTTTTTCTGTCTAGTTTGCAATCTCCAAAATCAGAATCACTGTAACAATCAAGAAAAATGTTTGTACCACTGGGATACCATAGTCCAAGACTCCTGGTTCCTTTAAGGTATTTAAGAATTCTTTTAACAACTGTTAGGTGTGATTCTTTGGGTGAAGATTGAAATCTAGCACAAAGACATACACTATGCATTATGTCAGGCCTACTAGTAGTAAGATAAAGTAGAGATCCAATCATACCTCGATACATCTTTTGATCAACACATTTTCCAGCTTCATTGAGATCCAAGTAACAGTTGGTTGCCATAGGAGTTGTAGCTTCTTTGCAATAAAGAATTTTGAATTTTTTAAGCAGATCATTGCAGTACCTGGACTGGTGTATGAAAATCCAATCTTTTGTTTGCTTTACTTGTAGACCAAGGAAATATGTCAATTCTCCCATCATATTTCAAATTCTTCCTACATTATACTTCACTTTGTTGACCAAGTTCCTCCATTGCAACAATACCTACACTACACCAAATAAAGTCCAAAAATATCACAATAAGACCCATCAAACAGAACAACCCCTAAATGATAAAAATAAATAAAAAACAACTCAAACCCACCGAACAACAACAAAGTATTGGCGAAAGGAACGACAGAACGGCAAAAAGGCGACGGTTTTTGGTGGCCGTTGGTGCTTCCAAACGAGGGAATGACGACAGAAAATGCTCTGATGAACGACGGTGGTCTGCTGAACAGTCCAATCTCTGTCAACCGAAGGTTCTACTCAAGTGACGCATCTAGTGGGAGCACCTTCTCTCTAGGGTTCTCTCGCCAAGCCAAAGTGGAGTTCTATTTTTTAAATCCCAAAATGAAACTCGCGAATTGAAATCCTTGCAGTCCTTCTATTGGGAAACAAGTAAGCTTCGTTTTAAACCAAGAGGAGGGTGAATTGGTGTTGTTTCAAAAACAAAATATTTTCGCAATCTTTAATGAAAAATATAAAGCTTTTTTATCTTTCTTGAAATGCAAGTAATGAAAATTTTTATGCAGCGGAAAAATGTAGTTGATTGCGTAACAGATATAGTCGACTGAAATAAAGAGTGCAGGGATAGAGAAAATCAAACACTGGTTTTTATACTGGTTCGGCCAACAATGCCTACATTCAGTGTCCTTCCAACCCAGGAAGCAAATGCATTATATAGGTTGCGGTTTTTACAACATGAAATTTATAGAAGATGTCACGTCAAAAACATAAATCTCCTCTCTAACCCAAAACCAAAATATAGCTGCAATAACCAAACCAGACTTCCAGCAAGAATCCCTTCTTCTACAATCTAAACCCATGTCGAACAATTTTCAACGTGAGGTAAATTCCAGCACTTTTCACAGGATGTCAAGCCTTCAAACAACGCAACAGTCTTCACAGGATGTCAAGCCTTCAATCATCAATCAAGAAGCACCTTCTTTGTGCAGTTCTGATCACACAGTCAGCGCATAAGCCTTCTCCCTTTGAATCTCTCTCAAGATAGATCACCACTGTCTTCTTGGAGTTGTTAACACAGAGAATTCAATTGAAACAAGAAATGAAAATGTTAGATTGTCAAAAGTCTCTGAACAAATCATGTTCAGCCAATTTATAGTTTTCTATCAGTCAGATTGTTTCTCAGTCAAATAGCCTACTAATCCAGTCCACTATATTAATACAGTTATAACAGACAGTCAACATAGAGGCTCTCAGTCAACCAAAATAAACACACATTTAATACAGTTGACCAAGTCATCAATGCTTAACTAAATTTTGAAAAATATAGCCGTTGGAGCGTGTAAGCAGAACATAATTCCAAAACAGATCAATAATACATTCGAATGTACACTGGACAGAGTCGACTGACACATGTAAAAACATTTTGAAATTCTTTTCAATCCAAAACATCACAGAGCATTGATTCTCAAAATTTGTACAAAGGTTTTAGAATAGTCGAATCCATTACAGATGTATTCGACTGGACTAGAACTTTGTCACACAATTATAAGTTTGTAAAAGTGCTTGTGATTTTTCACTTTCCAAAATGTGTAGTTAAATATTTTTGACAAAGCAGTTCACATTGNACATAATCATACAAGCATGTTCCACAAATAAATCACACAATAAACATAGGAACATACTTCACAGTACATCAAAACATGTTCAGCAGATATAACAATCAGTTCAGAATAAGAACATGGAATACAACAACATGTGTATTGTTATTAAGCATAGTGTTGTCATCATCAAAAACTAGATTGATATAGATTTTGTGTTGTCAACAATCTCAACAATCTCCCCCCTTTTTTTGATGATGCACAACCATGATTAATAACTCAACCATGTTTGTACAATTCAACACAATTACAATTCAACACAAGACAGAGTAATAACATATAGCAAAAGATTTAATACAATTCAATTACTCTGCATGTACAGCATAATATCAAGCAGATAAAGTATGAGACGGACTATTGTCCCCCTTTCACAAAGCATTTATACTTGCTTTCATACTCTCATATATATCTCTCCCCTTTGTGCATTAACAAAAAAGGAATGCTTCAGATATTTATGCAGATTTGAAAACAGAGATGCATCAGAAAGATATGCAATTTGTAAAATACAATGATGCTCTCATAATCACAATTTCATCACAAAACAATATTAATTCCCCCTGAAGTGTAGGCGTGTGATGTAAAATGTGTAAAAAGTGATACTCCCCCTGTCATTATGCATGAGTAACAAAATCAATTCAAGTGCACAATGTAGTATATCACAGATTTAACAACAGTTTAAGCACACAGTTGTATCAAAGTTAGAATATCAAACCACATAGATATGCAATGATACAAACTTCAACAATCTCACAATATTATCTCAATTCAGATACTTGCAACAGATAAAAGCAGAGATAATACCAGATTATGTATGATTTAAGCAAACAGTAAAGATAAAACCAGATTCCAGATATGGAATTGTTAACCCATTTTGTACGCATTCGAATGCTTTAAACCATCAGTAGAATGCATTGCTTTTGCAAAAATTGAATTCCAATTGTAGCTTCCAAAGCAATGTTCTTCCTGCAAAACCTTTCAACAACCTTCTCTAGATCAAGCATAATGGTTAAGCAAGGATTATAATCAAATAACAACAAAAGTCAATGTGTAAAGATGTATGATAGAATAAGCATAGTTGACTTCAAACAGGACATAGTCGAATCAATCAATCAATGTATCATATATTATTCAAACAGGTTTAAGCGATTTAGATTGATTCAAAATACTGATTTCCTTTCCTTGAAAAGATGATATTACATTGATAGGATCAGAACAAGGAAAGCATAAAAGAAATACAGCAAAAGATGGCTTTATATGTCAAACACAAAATGCAACAGCTAATTAAAACCCTAGTCTATGACTTAAGACACAACAGGATAAGATATGACAATTTTTTCATTTCTTTGGATGAGGTTAGAAAGAGTCAGTGAAGCTCTCATCATGAGTATTTTCATTCTGATGTCTTGTCGCATGATTCATTATATTTGCAGAGTTGCTTCCGGTTCTCCCATGAAATTCCATCCATTAATGGTTTTCACAATCCCTAGAGATACAACAGAGTCCAGATCAAATGTATTTGTTGGACCCCACAGACACTTCTGCTCATTTTCAACATGTACTCCTTGGAATTCTAGTACTTTGCTTACTAATATTGCATATAGAAGACACCAGGATTTGTTTAAAGCAGCTAATTTCATATGATTCTTCACAAATTCTAACCAGTTGGTTGGAATGTTATTTTTGATAGCATGAAGAAGATAAATGTCTTCACTTGTCATCCTGTCAGTTTTAACTCTTCCTGGTAATATGATTCGAGCAAGAAGAACAGCCAACAACTTTTCTTCTTTTCTTAAACCTTCATGTGCATAGAACCTTTCAGTGGAATATCTTCCAGGAAATATAAACCAGTTCTTATATACCTTCCTCTTGTTGAATGAGATATTGGTTTGAGCAGAGGATAGATGTAACAGACCTCCTTCCAAAGGTAAATTTACAACCATGTTCCACAAGAAGTCATCAATTACAATGTCAACTCCTTTTACCCTTGAACAAATATTATAATCAATTATCTTCAAGTTGTGGTAGAATACTTTCACAAGGTCAGGGTACCACCAACCCTTTAGTTGCACAAGTAATGACAATCCTTATCTCTCTATACACTCAGGAAACACGAATCCTTCCTCTTCGAACAGATTCAGATTAATGTTCATAGGAGAGACGATAGTCTTTGTAGTTGCACTGAGGAATCTTTCCCTAGTTGCTTCATCACTAATCCAACTAGTTGGATTAGGCATTCTGGATTCAGAGTCATTTCTTCTTATGTTTCTTGGTATGGAGCGACTTGAAGAAGTCATGAGAGTTCACAAAACTTTCTTTCTCAATCAAAGATAATGAACGATTGTCCACAAGGATAGTGGTGTTTTTTAAGAAGAAAGATGCATAATGCAACATACGAAAATTTTAAAAACACAGTTCCTAGTTCATTAAAGTTCTAACGTTTAAAAACAGAGTTTTACACATAATTATATAACCCAGTCGATTGAATTAATATTGGAGTCGACTGTAACTCGAGAAAATCATTTTCAAGAAAATTCAATCAATCAAACAGTTAAGCATACAACAAAAATAATCATACAGCAACAACCAATCAATATAAGCATGATGCAGCAGATAGATACAGTTTTACCAGTTGTAGATACTCAAGATCTTTGATGTGTTCCGTAGATGATTTATTCTTGAGATCACTCTGCATCAGCTGTGTATCCTGCAAAACAACTAAGTTTTGGTTGCTGGTACCCATTTGACTTTGGGTCCTTGATTGTTAATCCTTGTTACATGTTCCTTTGGTATCCAGATACATAATCCTTTAGGAACAACAACATTTTTGTAATAACAGTTTCTAACAGTATGACCAATACAATTGCAATAAAAGCATGCATTTCTAGCAAGTTTATTCAAATCAGTGAATTTCGTAGCATTGCCTCTGTTAGATTGAAATTTGTAACCAATTCCTTGTCTATTAATAACTCTGCCAAATGAGTTTAAAACATCATGTAATTGTCTCTACCTTGAGTAAACTTAGCTAGCATGCTAGTCAAGTAATTTATCTTTTCAATATTAGTAGGACAATTTTCACAAGCTTTTTCTACTGTAACAGTTTTAATTTCAACATCCTTAGCAGATAACAAAGCTTCACTCAATTCTTTTTTCTAATTTCTCATTTTCTGCAACAAGGTTTTTAATCCTATTTTCAAAGTCTCTTCTTTCAGAGCTCAATCGATTTACCTTATATTGCAGTCGCATAGCTTCAACATGTAGCTCTTTAAATGCATCTTGCAGCAGATCATACTTGACTTCCACTGGTTCATTTGATATGTCTGCATCACTGTCGTAGTCGTCCCATGTTACACCTGTCATATAGCACAGATTTGATTCCTCCTCTTGATCAGAATCTTCATCACTTGATTTCTCAGATTTTGAGTTCTCCCAAGCAATGTAGGCTCCTTTTCTTTTCATATTTCTGCTTTGAGGGAATCTTTTCTTTCCTTTTTGCTTTGGCTGTAAGTTAGGACAATCGGGCTTAATGTGACCTTCTTTTCCACATTCATAGCACTGGAAAGCATTTGTACTGAAGCTCTTTTGTTCGCTTTGACCTGCATGGTTAGACAGTTAACTATCATTTTGCATAAATCGATTAAACTTTCTTACCATCAAGGTCATCCATTCTTTTTCGTCCATCTCTATTTTTGTGTTGTTCTTGCTTGAAGCTTTCAAAGCAATGGACTTCTTTTCTTCAATCTCCTCTTCATCCTTTAATCTACCAAGTTCCAACTCATGTTCTCGTAACTTGCCAAACAAGGTAGCCATGTTCATAGTTGTAAGATCTTTGGACTCAGAGATTGTTGTGACTTTTGGTTGCCAATTCGTGTTTAGACTTTTCAAAATCTTGATGTTGATCTCCTCCTTATCAAACACCTTGCCAAGAGTCATTAGATGATTTACAATGTGAGTGAATCTTTTCTGCACATCATAGATGTTTTCTCCAGCCTTTATTCTGAACAATTCATACTCCTATATCAATGAGTTCTTTCTAGCTCTCTTGACTTCATTCGTGCCTTCATGAGTTACCTCTAAGACATCACACATTTCCTTCTCAGATTTGCATTGAGATATCCTTAAAAATTTATCAATTGTTAGTGCAGAGGAAATTATATTTCTAGCTTTAACATCATACTGAGCTTTTCTAATTTCATCAGTAGTCCACTCAGTAAAAGGTTTTAAAACAGTTTCTTTATCAACAGTTTTTGTAGGCACATATGGACCATTCAAAGTGGCATCCAAAATTCCCTTATCTTGCGATTCAAGAAAGATTTGCATTCGAATTTTCCAAAAAGGGTACTTTTCACCAGCAAACAGAGGTGGTCTATTTGTTGAAGCACCTTCACCAAAAGTTTGAAAACAGGAAGTCATCCCCAGGTTTTATAGTCAAATAAGATAACAACAGAGTCGACTAAATTTTCAAATATCTTATGAAAACCAGCTCTGGTGCCAATTGTTGGGAAACAGGTAGGCTTCGTTTTACACCAAGAGGGGGGTGAATTGGTGTTGTTTCAAAAACAAAATCTTTTTGCAATCTTTAATGAAAAGTATAAAGCTTTTTTATCTTTCTTGAAATGCAAGTAATGAAAATTTCTATGCAGCGAAAAAACGTAGTTGATTGCGTAACAGATATAGTCGACTGAAATAAAGAGTGCAAGGATAAAGAAAATCAAACACTGGTTTTTATACTGGTTCGACCAACAATGCCTACATCCAGTGTCCTTCCAACCCAGAAAGCAAATGCACTATATAGGTTGCGGTTTTTACAAGGAATTTATGTCAAAAATATAAATCAACTTTCTAACCCAAAACCAAAATATAGCTACAATAACCAAACCAGACTTGCAACAAGAATCCCCTCTTCTACAATCTGAACCCACGTCGAACAATCCTCAACGTGTAACCCCTGTATCACAACAGGTAAATTTCAGCACTCTTCACAGGATGCCAAGCCTTCAAACAACGTAGCAGTCTTCACAGGATGTCAAGCCTTCAATGATCAATCAAGAAGCACCTTCTTTATGCAGATCTGATCACACAGTCAGCGCATAAGCCTTCTCCCTTTGAATCTCTCTCAAGATAGATCACCATTGTCTTCTTGGAGAATTCTTGGAGTTGTTAATATAGAGAATTCAATCTGAAACAAGAAATGAAAATGTTAGATCGTCAAAAGTCTCTGAACAAATTGTGTTCAGCCAATTTATAGTTTTCTGTCAGTTAGATTGTTTCTCAGTCGAATAGCCTACTAATCCAGTCGACTGTATTAATACAGTTATAACAGACAGTCAACATAGAGGCTCTCAGTCAACCAAAATCAACACACATTTAATACAGTTGACCAAGTCATCAATGCTTAACTAACTTTTAAAAAATATAGTCGTTGGAGCGTGTAAGCATAACAGAATTCCAAAACAAATCAATAATACAGTCGAATGTACACTGGACAGAGTCGACTGACACATGTAAAAACATTTTGAAATTCTTTTCAACCCAAAACATAACAGAGCACTAATTCTCAAAATCTGTACAAAGGTTTTAGAATAGTCGAATCCAATACAAATGTATTCGACTGGACTAGAACTTTGTCACACAATTATAAGTTTGTAAAAGTGCTTGTGATTTTTCACTTTCCAAAATGTGCAGTAAAATATTTTTGATTAAGCAGTTCACATTGCACATAATCATACAAGCATGTTCCACAAATAAATCACACAGTTAACATAGGAACATACATCATAGTATATCAAAACATGTTCGGCAGATATAACAATCAGTTCAGAATAAGAACATGTAATACTACAACATGTGTACTGTTATTAAGCATAGTGTTATCGTCATCAAAAACTAGATTAATATAGAGTTTGTGTTGTCAACAATCTAAATACTTTCATTTTCACGTCATTTTTGTTTTTCAATTTTTTTTTATACATGGACCAATCACAGCGCGAAACATGACAAAGTTAAATATTTGTTAAAATAAAGTGTCGAAATATCATTATCTATTATAAAATTATAAAATTATAGAACGGCAGAACTATAGCATTATAGAACTATAAAATTATAAAGTTATAAAATTAGATAATGTGAAAACTAAGAAAGGGATAAAACAGAATATCAACCACATCACTTAATTAATAATCATATCACCTAATTAACAAAAAAAATTAAAAGGAAGAAGTTGTAAATTTCTGAAGACTCAATAAATCATAAACATTTAATAAAAATTCTCAAATTTATCATCAACATAAAACTTAATTAAGTATTTTTCATTTTGTAAAGACTATTCCAAAACAAATCTATAACTCTGAAATAGTCTTTAAATGTAAGAAAATCTTTTGAAGAACATTAATTCATTCTTGAATGGTTTTCCTATAAATGATAAAAATTTTAAGAAGGCGCATCAAAATTAGAAAAGCGCTTATGAACATTTTGATGGTTTGACATAGAAGATGAAATTTTCATGATACAGGAAGAAAAGATCCTTTTCATAGCAAAAAGACCAACTCACGTCCACTTTGGATTTGCAACAATTCTTTGGCATTAACTATGTAGCCAGTAAAATCTACTCAAGAAAAATAAAACCTTTTCACTAAAAATTTTATAAATTCTCAAATTAAAAATAAAAGACACCAGAGAAAAATGAATACACATTTAAGTTGTTTAAATTGAAAAAAAAAAAAGGAGAGAAAATAAAAATAACAAAAAATATGTTTTTTATTTGTTTAAATAAGGGAGAAATGGTGGTGAAGAAATTATATATTTCATGTTTATTGATTATCATTTTACGTCCTCATAAAATTAAAGCATAATGTGGCAACAGATTAATGTTTTTTCTTTATCTATTAATAATAATATTAAGGGCCAATGAATTCTAGGTATTTAGAATTTAAGATTGAATAACAGATTTCGAAATTAAATTTTAAAATTTAAATAAAAGAGTATCAGATTTGATATGACTATGAAATTTTGAACTCATAAAATTTTTAATAGAATTTCAAAATTTGATTAAAAATTTCACTCAATTTCAAAATTTAATATTATATATATATATATATATATATATATATATATATATATATATAATTTCTATATTTTATTTATTTTAATTTTTATTTCAATTTTTTTAATTTATTTTTAGTTGATTGTGGTTTTCATATTTTTTGGAATTTTTATTTATTTTGTATGTTGTTTTTTAAAGTTTAGAGTTTATAATTTAGGTTTTAAAATTTACAAGTTAAGATTTAGGGTTTAAATATGTATATTTTTAGTTTTTTAATTTTTATTTTATTACTTTTTAAATCTTATTTTAATTTATATTTAATAATTTATGCTTTTTTAATTTAAAAGTATACTCACATTTTTTTGTGTTGGACATACTATAATGAACATTAAATTTATATTTTCTGTATTTTGTACCTTTTTACATCTTAACAATATAAACTATTTAGATGATCATTAACTTTATCATAATAGCAACAAAACAAAACTAAAATCAAAATAAAAAATAATCCTTCAAACCGATTCAATTAGCTTATTACATGTAAAAAGTTATAATCTTTCTCATACATTTTATTTATATATAAAAAGAAAAATATCACATTATATTAAAATTTATTTGTAAATCTATCAAATTTAAAAAATAATTTTCATTTTATATTATAACTACTTATAACATAAAATTATTATCATAGTTGAATATTTCATTTTAATAATAATAATTATTATTATTATTATTATTATTTTTATTATTATTATTATTATTAAAGATCAATAAATTATTAAAACAAGAAAATTAAAATAACTTTAAAAAAATTAAAATCAATAGTAGATTTCATAATCTGTGAAAAATATTCTTTAGATTTTAAAATTCAAGAAAAACCTTTATTAAAATTTAAAATCTGAAAAAAATTTAACCAAAATTGAAATTTGAAAAAAATTTCAACTAGAAAAAATGTTTATCTAAATTTGAAATCTAGAAAAAATCTTCACCAAATTTTAAAATCTAGAAAAACATTATCCAGATTTTGAAATCTAAAAGAAAACTTTCATTATATTTTGAAATATAATAAATTTCTTAAACCAAATTTTAAAATTCAATAAATAAAAATATAATAAAATTAAATATAAAATTTCAAACTAAACTTATCCAACAAAAACAAATAATCCATATATCCAAAAAATGAACATAAATGAAGTAAAACCAAGAGAGAGGTATTGAAAGAAGAAAATTGAAAAAGAGGAAAGACAAGAAAAAACAGGTTTGAAAATAACTTAGGAGTATATAGTCATTCATTAAATATAGACTGAACCACAATAAATATATTTGGTAAGCAGTAATATCTGATTATCTAATTTATCTTATATTTTATATGTATATTTTGAAAGTTTACAGTAAAATTTAAAGATGCAGAAAGAAAATTTGGAAGTGCAAGAAAAAAAAGCCCCTAAAGAAGGCATCTTTCTTGCCCTTCATATTTTTATTAAAGGGTGTAAATGGTACGACTTAAATTAATAACATTTAGTTTTTTAATCAATTATATTAATGAATTAGGTTTATCTGTTTACGTATTTATTTATTTATTTAACAACTCAGTTTGATTATAATTGAGTTCAACCACGGTGTTAAGTAATTAAAAACACAATAAAATTTTAATAAAAAAAATTACTTCAAAATAAATAAATAATTTCAATATCCCTTGACTTTTAAAAGTCGAAAGCAATACATATAACAAATAGACAAAGTATTTTTTATAGTAAAATTAGTATATATCTCAGTCAGGTTTTATCAAATTAGTAAACTTACTGTTTAAACAAGTAATGAAATGAGAAATATATTTCAAATAAAAGTAATAAGGGAATCCTTCTTTTCATCTAGCCAATGTTAAAACTCCAAAGATGTTCCTCTGATAAATCATTTTGACTTTTGAATTCGAAGAAAGAGAGTATAGTGTGTCTAATACAGATTTTATGGTCCAAAAAGTGTTGCACCTCTCTTAAAATGAAATTAAATTCTTCTACTGACCAACGTCATAAGGCGATTAACATGCCATGGCAGGGACGGCAGCGTGAAGCAAACTCCGAGCATCTGTGTTCTGATCAGGTAAATCTGCCGGGGTCTGCCAAAAATTATTTTAGAAATTGATGAATAATAGAAATTGACAATTCCCAGTGATCTGTTTTAAGCTGAGAAAACATTTTATACTTCCGCTAATAATTGCAACATTGTCATTTAAAAACAAAAACAATAAAATATTTTCACCATTTCATAGACAAATCTTTGAGAGGAACAAAGTGGACGGATAATTCTTTTAAATAACCAGTAAAAAGGAAAATGTTTTCTCAAACCAAAATCCCCTAAATTATTTTAAAGGGTTACCTTTCCGTATAAGTTTTCCTTTGTGGACGATGCCCCATTAGACAGCAACAACCTAATTACATCAACATGCTCACCTCTTGCTGCGTGATGAAGAGGCTGAGAAAATAGTCACAAGACAATGATTGAGAACAAATCCGGAGAAATTCATCAAACATGATAGAAAGACAGTTAGGGATAGGAATGCCTATTGAAATTGGCATAAAAAAAGAAGCCAAGTAGGAACTCAAATTTTTTGAAGGGTTAATAAATACTCACAGTATCACCCTCAGAATCAACTGATTCCAGCATTCTCTTTATATGTTCTGCGCTATTTGCTCTGTTTAGTAGCAGTTGGACAATCTCAGTAAATCCTGTTAAGACCATTTAAAGAAAACGACATTGAAATTCCTTCTCCCAATAAAAATATATAAGTTCAATTTATAGAATATGATTTGAGAATCAAACTACCTCCAGCACAAGCATCATGCAGAGGAATTGCACCATCTTCATCCTTAGCCTCAATGTTTGCTCCTCTTTCTAGTAGCAGCTGCAGTTTATCAAATAAGATCAACAATTCATGCAATGTCCATACAATTGTAGTAAAAACATGTAAGAATAAGCAAAAGTAATATACCTGGACGCAAGCCAAATGGCCATATAAACATGTCAAATGAAGAGCAGTATCCCCATCCTCCACTGGCTCATCAATACTACCAGTCAAGTTATCTGCAGTATATAGCAAGAGGGTAAGCATCAACATAAATGACAGCCAGTATCAGCACCCAAGTGAGGATAATTTTTAAGATAACTCAACAAGTCACGCATGTTTGGAAACATGTTGAGAAAAAAGAAACCACGTCACATTCACTAAAGAATCATAGAAGCTATAACTACTAGCTTCTAAGTACGAGAGAGAACCACTTCTGAGAGACATGAAAGCAAACAAACTATACGTCAATCTTTACAAAATATAAATTTTTACTGCTAATGTACCCGACATAGGACCTTAACAAATTCAAAAGCCATGAGAATAAAGGTATTAAATTGCATAGGCAATCGCAGTTTCACAACAATCCTCCATATTGAAATAAATTGTCAATTTAATCCTATGACTCCCTTCTAAGCAGTCCTTAAAGTAATGAAATAATATGAGTCGTCCCTAGAATTATAAATCATACTACATAGTCTTTGAAGTATCCCAAAATCTCTTAAATTAGCATATCAATGTTAGTAAAATATTTCAAAGTAGGGATTAAACTAATGGATTTTCAATACTTTAAGGACTACATTAACAGTTTATTCATGCTGCGGCCGAAATCGTGGATGCAGACACTATTTTCTTTGATGAAAACACAGAATCGTAGCTACGACACTCAAATTTACACTTTACTTGAGGGTTGCAAATATTCACGTGGAACAAAGTCGTAACTCTCCATGAATCAATTTTGAAACAGAAGATGTAAAAAACTTATTCCCTAGTTCGCTAGGGTTTGGATTGAACTTTGAAGAAGTAACAGAAAGGTTACAGCAGGGGCAGGTCAGAGATCAATTATTACAGAGTTATAGATAAAAAATAAATAAATAAAAGACAAAGAGGACAGGGAGTTACGGCGACAGAACCTAGAGCGAGGCGGAGGGCAGTGATGTCGCCGACCTGCGCGGCGGCGGAGAGGTCGCGGAGATGAGGAGGGGTATCGGTGTAGTCCTCGACGAAACCTTCTTCCTCGAAGAGGGCGTTATCATCTAAGTCCTCTTCGTCATCGTTCATGCCGTTGCGCCTCCCTGGAACCGCCATTGATAGTTTCTTCCAAATATTCTCTCAGACAGTTTTGGGAAGTAAATGCGCTTCAGAGGTGGGGCTGTGTGGCAGTATAATTTGTTGAATTGAGATGTGAATGGTTAAATATTATTCTTTTGGTTCAAATTATTTTTTATTTTGTTCCTTTATATTTTTATTTCTTAATTTTTAAAAGGTTTGATTAACTTTTGAATTTTGAAAAACTTTATAAAAAGTTAATTGAATTTTTACTAAATTTTATTTTTAATAAATGTACAGTATAAAATATCTTATATTTAACAACTAACAAGATTTTCAAGAAAGTTTGTTTATATTATATTTTGTTTATATTTTATTTTGTTGGACTTATATCAGTTCAAAGTCGATGAGAAAAATTATAAATAGAGAGTTACGGCCACAAGTCAATCATCTTCCAATCACTTTACAATCACCTTTCAATCACACTTCATTCACATTCTACCCAGCGGTGCAGTTCACAATATTAATATATCAGATTCTTCAATATTAATTCATCCAGTGGCAAAATGATGAGAGAACAGCGTCAACGTCAAAAGCACCACGGCACTTTTATCCATTGGAAAACCACCGCTAACAATCACCTTGTCTATGTTGCCGGCAAGCGTCAAGGACGCGGTTTCAACATCATCATGTCAACCACACACCTCAGGATATTGATTCTCATAGAAGAATTTGTAGAAAATCTGACAGAATCACGAACAAATATTTCCTAAGGCATGTAGAGTCACTGTCCTTAAGGACTTATCCGCGGTGTATTGCGCAAGTCCCTCAGGATACAACAGGAATTTCTCAGAAATTTCTGAGGATCTCAGAACTAACAAGGATCTCTTACAGAGAAAATAAAATACCCAGAATATTTTAAGAGATAAAAGAAAGAAGAAAACAAAAGGAGAATAGGAGAAAGAGAGAAAGAGCATGAGAGAGGTGATGATTCTGATGATTTTAGAGTGAGGGAGGTGCTCTATTTATAGAGCTAAAACCAAAGAGGGGATCGGCCCATTATCCATGACTTGCGGGAGAAAACTTGCAGCAAAAGAAAATAAGCCGAGACTTGCGGGAAGCACCTCCCATCAGGTTTCATTCAATCCATTCAACCCACACTTCCGAAGCTTGCGGCGCAAAATCCCAATGTTAAGAAAATAACGTTTCTCTGCATAACGGAAAAGTATTTTGCAATACTTTATATATCCTACGAGTACAACAATCCCCCACATATTGCAATATATATATATATATATATATATATATATACATATATATATATATATATAAAAACAAAAGAAAAGAAATTATTCTGGGTTTTATAAGATGAAATGCATCAGAGCTGGTATAGCAAGCTATATGAACCAGTCTTAGATCAAGAAACTTAACACACAGTGTAGTTGGTATAGCAAGCTATATGAACCAAAGACACTTGAGTGTGTTAGAGGTTTATCAATCACAGTACACCCCCACAATCCTTGCTGTGATGCGCTTACTAGGCCATGCGCGTGCCCGCTATTCATGAGTGCTCTAGAGATCATGCCAAGATCTCATGCAAGCGGCCCCACTTGACACTCATATAGGTGATTTCATCAAGTGTAT
This sequence comes from Vigna radiata var. radiata, assembly GCF_000741045.1. Lineage (NCBI taxonomy): Eukaryota > Viridiplantae > Streptophyta > Magnoliopsida > Fabales > Fabaceae > Vigna > Vigna radiata. Next base: position 13,928 of record NW_014543982.1, on the reverse strand, counting down.
GCTGCAAATCGTACACCACCTATAAGGGATATGAAAATCATTAAAAACTTTGATTAATTACAAAGTTTAACCTCTCAATAATGCAGTTTCTAGCACTTTCACACACCATAGGAAGGGACATATTTGATTTAAAATCAAATTAGTGCTATCAGAACTAACAAGTGACTTGTTTTTACCCATATGAACCTTATTCATGGGATCTCCAATCACAAAGGTTAGGTTACCATCACTTGTTTGTTTGCAAGTGGCTTAAGTCCCATTCCCCTCGATGTTTCTAAAATCATATAATCAATGGAAATAGTTCCACTCTTTAGCAGTTGCTTCACCAAATTGTGTCTCAATTGAATATGTCTATTCTTTCCATTGTAATTCTTGTTTTTAGCTATAGCTATTGCCGATTGGCAATCACAGTGTATAGACACTGATGGGGTTGGTTTCATTCCTAGTGGAATGTTTGCTAAGAAGTTTTTCAACCACTCAGCCTCACTATTAGTCATCTCAAGAGCGACAAACTCAGATTCCATTGTTGATCTTGCGATAATTGAGTTGTCTGGCTGATCTCCATGTAATCGCACCACCCCCAAGTGTGAATACATAACCACTAGTGGATTTTGTCTCATCTGAATCAGAGATCCAGTTAGCATCACTGTACCCTTCTAGTACAGCGGGAAATCCACTATATTCAATGGCATAATCCATTGAACCTCTTAAGTATCTCATAAGCCTGGAAAGTGCATCCCAATGTTCTTGATTTGGACATTGAGTGTACCTACTCAGTCTACCTACTACATAAGCAATATCAGGTCTAGAAAAGCTCATCAAGTGTAGTAAGCTCCCAATTATTTGGGCATACTGAGGCTGAGATAACGATTCTCCTCTATTTTTCATTAATTTAGAGTTAGCATCATAAGGGGTACTCACGGGTTTGAAATCATAATATCCAAACTTCTTAAGAAGTTTCTCAATGTATTGTTCTTAGGATAGTAAAATACTATCTCCCTTCCTTATGATTCTAACACCTAAAATTACATTGGCTTCACCCATGTCTTTCATTTCAAAATTCGATCCTAGAAACAATTTAGTTCTAGCAACAATTTCATTGCATGTACCAATAATTAACATGTCATCCACATACAAACATATAATGACACAATCACCATTTTCAAATTTAGAATACACGCATTTATCAGCGTCATTAGGTGAAAAACCATCACATAGCAATACATTATCTAGTTTTTCATGCCACTGTTTAGGTGCTTGTTTCAATCCATACAAAGATTTTAAAAGTTTGCATACCTTATTCTCTTGACCAGGTACAACACACCCTTCAGGTTGAGTCATATAAATTTCCTCCTCTAAATCACCATTCAAAAANGNAGTTTTAACATCCATTTGGTGTATCACTAGCTTATGGATTGCTGCTAAGGCTAACAATACTCGAATAGAGGTCCTAGTCACAAGGGCAAAAGTATCAAAGTAATCTATGTTGGGTTTTTTAGTAAAACATTTTGCTACTAATCTTGCCTTATACTTCTCTATAGATCCATCAGGATGATATTTTTTCTTAAAGATCCATTTACAACCAATGGGTTTTGCCCCTTTAGGCAAATCTACTAAGGTCCAAGTATTATTTTTCTGAATTGATTCAATTTCAGTCTTAATGGCTTTATCNTTTTTTCTTAAAGATCCATTTACAACCAATGGGTTTTGCCCCTTTAGGCAAATCTACTAAGGTCCAAGTATTATTTTTCTGAATTGATTCAATTTCAGTCTTAATGGCTTTATCCCACTGTTTTGCATCAGGAGCACTAATGGCTTCTACAAAGCTATTTAGATCATTGTCAACTAGATAAGTATAAAAATCATTACCGAATGAAGTTTGCTTCCTCTGTCTTTTACTTCTTCTTAATTCTTCACACAAGGCATCACTATTATTATTATCTATAGGTTGAGACGTCTCACTAACCTTTAAAGGAAAAACATGTTCAAAAAACTCAGCATTTTTCGTCTCCATTATAGAATTTCTTTCAAGTATATCACTTTTAAGAACTAGAAACCTATAGGCAGCACTATGTTCAGCATAGCCTAAGAACATGCAATCAGAGGTTTTAGAACCTATATTTCTTTTCTTAGGATCGGGTAACATCACCTTAGCTAGGCACTCCCACACTCTTAGATATTTAAGGTTAGGTTTATAACCTCTCCACAGCTCATAGGGAGTTTTACCTGTTTTCTTATGAGGTATTCTATTTTGTAAAAAACACACAGTAAGCAAGGCTTCTCCCCAAAGGTTATCAGGTGCACTAGAACTAATAAGCATCGCATTCATCATCTCCTTAAGAGTTCTATTCTTTCTCTCAGCTACTCCATTAGACTCGGGTGAATATGGTGGGGTTACTTCATGGATGATTCCTTCTTTAACACAATAGTCATTAAACAATACATATTCACCACCTTTATCTGATCTAATCCTCTTAATTTTCTTATTTAATTGATTTTCTACTTCAACTTTATAGGTTAGAAACACATCAAAAGCTTCATCTTTATGTTTGACTAAGTAAACTTTGGTGTATCTAGAATAATCATCTATAAAGGTCACAAAATAATTTTTACCTCCTCTAGACATGGTGTTTCAAATCAGCTAGATCAGTATGAATTAACCCTAACAATTCAGTATGGCGTTCTACAGAAAAACATGTCTTCTTTGTTAATTTAGATTCTACACATATATCACATTTAATACTTTGTTTATCATGCATATTAATTAATCCTATTCGTTGTAATTTCATAACATAGGGGAAGAATTTAAATGTCCTAATCTAGCATGCCATAAATCATACGAGTCAGCAATATAAGCTGATGGAATCCTGTCTCATGTAGTCCTCTTTTTACATTTCATTGTATTAGTAGTGTAGGTTGTAAGGAGCTTGGGTCACTATAAATACCCA
>NW_014543982.1:6443-10310 GCF_000741045.1 Vigna radiata var. radiata | reverse complement strand
TTTCACCATTTCTAGGGTTTCCTTGGTCTAGGTTACAGATCTCTGAGTTCCTTTCTCAGAACTGGTTTGTCCTTCTCAGATTTACTTCGTTCTCTTCCGATTTCTCTCCGGTCAAAAGGTTCTTTAACATTCCGCTGTGTCTTCTCTTTCGGAGGAAGCTTCGAGGACTTCGCGTCGAACCTACAGACATCTTCTCGGAGCCTTCGTCTATCAAGTGGTAGTCAGAGCTTCGGTTCTTCCACGCTACAAGAGATAAGTATATTTGTTTCCATTTCTGTTTTGTCTTGATTCTTGTTTCTATGTTGATTCGCATTTTGTCTCTGAATCTGTTGTTAGTTTTTTGTTTTGATTCAGTATTGTCTGTTTTGAGTTCATCTTATTTTGTCTTGCTATGATTCTGAGTATTTTGTTGTGTTTCTTTTCATTTCCGCGTTGTTCATCATTTCATTTAATGTCTTGAATCGTTTTCTCTGATTTAAGTTGTTGTTCAATCTCTTCGTGATATATTGAATGTTCTATACTTGATCTGTGCTTTGAGTCATTATCTTCGAGTATAGTTTCTTCATTTTTATTTGGTCAAATTTTTTGTTTGAGTCTTTTAATTTCTAAATCCTATTCTGTTTTGTCTAATAGTCATGTGCATTGGTTGACACTGGTGCAGTTTTTAATCTGTTATCAAAATCTAATTTCAGTTGTGCATGTGTTTGTCAAATTNTGTTTGANCCTTGGTATAATCTTTATCAAACCATAAAAGCCATGACACATTCGAATGAATGAGCTGGTTGATAGATATCCATTGGCCATTCCAATTGATTCTTCAAAGTTGAAAACTGTTCCGGTTCAGATTATTTGCTTAAATTCATTTCTGGATTTGAGTTGTTGTTAAATAGCAAGTGCATACTGCAAAGATCAATGAAAGGAATATCCTAGATCAGTTGCACATTGTGAAAACAGTCTAACAATTCTGCAGTTGACCGATCTGCATTATCTTGTTTGAGTCTAGTTTTTATGTTTAAATTTGGTTTGGCATTAGTTTCACTGTTGAACATCTTGAATTACATTTCTAGTGTCTTTTTCAAGTGTTAATTACTGTTATACAGTCACTTTGATTGATCAAATGCATTTGATTCATTGGACTTAAAATTAGTGGTAAGGATGAACTGTTTGGTTGCATAATTGGCTATTGCAAGATCAATTTGCGAATTACTATGTTATGCATTCAATGTTAGTGCAAAACAAGTTTGTTTTGATATTTCAAACATGCTGAGCTAGTTTAATTCGAGTAATATCAGCCTTTGTGCAAATTAACCTTTGAAACCTCCAATTTTTAAGTTCATTTTTTGTGAATACAAGTTGAAACTGCAGTGCTGAATTTGTTTGAATTAAATCATTTCATGAGGACTGGATTGTAGCAATAGCTAGGATCTGTGTTGCTAAAAGCAAAAACAAAATGAAAAAGAATGATATATTCAGTGTAAAAAGGCTTTTTAGACCTGTGCAATCCAGTTAAAACCAGTTTCAAAACAGAGGTTTAGATTTTAAACAAATAAACTGGTTCCTTTGTGGCATTCTATTTCACAGTTTGAAAAATTCAGTTCTGGAAGTTGCATGTGATTTCAGTTTCAACTTGCAGTGGTTTTTCTTGCTTTCTAAATCTACTCTAGATCATTTCTTAGGATCCTTTTGTTGTGCACCTTGTTTACTATGCATTTTTCTTGCTTGTCTTGATTGCTAAATCTGGTTTTGTCCACTACAAGTAAAATCTGATCTGTTGTTTCTTAATTTTGAGCTTTGCTTGCTTTATTCATCTGATCTAGAGTCTCTTTAGAGCTATCTTCTCTGTTGTGCTGTCATTGCTTGATCTGTTCTATTCTGGTTCCTGCCATTGCTTTTGCTTAGCCTATCCATCTCTGGTTTGAGAAGCACTTTCATTCTTGGTTTTGGAATTTTGAAAGAGGATTGTGTGCTTGGTAGCATCCTAGGTGGTGGTGGTCTGAAAGACTATCCAGCCTTGAACTAACAAGGGAGAATTCCCCTTCCAAACCCTCATTTGTGTGCATGAATGATTTTAAAGAGAAACCTTGAGTGATGAGAGTTTTGTAAGGCTGATTTTAGCCTAACTTGCTTGGCAATTTGTGAGAGATTTTATTGCAACTAACTGGCTGATTGTTCACTGTGCAGTAACAGGAAATTGAGTGATCCCATTGGAGCAGCTGTAAATGTGTTCATTTTAAACTGACATTGCATTCCTTTAGATTATAAACTGATTTTGAAATCATTGAGATTGTACTGTTTTGAATGATGTTTTTGGATTTGTTAAGACCTATTGGAACTTGGTAGATGATTATGAAATTTTCAAATACTGTTCTGATAGGGTTGTAAGCAATTCCGAATTGCATTAACACTGTTTCACTGCCAATATTTCAGTCAGTTTTACAAAAGTGACTATAGCATCGCATTTACAATTCTGATTGCATGCTTGAATGAATTTGCTGATTGCTGCATTGGGTTCTCATTAGAAGCAATTATTCTCTCTTTGTTGAAAACATCCCTCCAATTGTATTGGAAAAGCAGCTTCAGAATTCAGTTTTAATCATATTAATTGATTGTATATCTTTGCATGTCACCTTAAAACTGATTTCATGTTTTCAACATCAGTGGTTGCATAGTTGGTTTTACGTGTTCAAAATTATCTTGCAACTGTAGCACTGGGTTTTTGTCAAGTTAAGATCTATATTGCATCTCATTGTGCAGATTATAAGTTGAGAAATAGCCATCTGAACTGAAGGGAGTCTTCTACCCTAAATTGCTTATATTTTGCTTAAAATTACTTGTGTTATGGCTTGTACTTAGTTGCAGTGAGTGCTTTGCTGAGTATTTGAATAATGGTGCAATACTGTTGTGATAATTGATAGAATTGAGAACTGAACACTGTGTAAACCTCAGCTGGAGATATCATTTGCATAAGGGAGTTGTTTAACACATTCACTTCTGTTTTGCCTTCTCTTATAACAGATTGCATATCCTGCTGAGTTGATTTAATTTATTTGTGCAGTGTCAGTTTGAGTCCATTCATTGAGAGCAGAAACCATTCTTTTAGCTTGGAGCAGGCCAGACCAACCATTTAATCAGACTGTACTTTGAGAGCAAAAAGAGTTCTTTTAGCAGCATCAAGGGTAGAAAGCCGAGAAAAAAAGGGAGGACTCATTTCTGCTTAAATGTCCTCTTCTAAGATGTTTAGTTAACAGTTTGCTGATCCAGCTTTGTGCATTTGTGCATTGCAGAGTGAATCCAAAAGACAAGCAGTAGCAGCATTTTGATTGGACAAAGGTAGAAGCTTGAAGTTGTGAAAAAGCAATAATGGTGCACGTGAGATGTTTCCGCAGTAGGATAGTTTCATTTGTATTATTTTCATTTTCTTTGTATTTGATGGGCTTGCAGCCCACTGTCATTGTTAGCCTTCTTTTGTTATTTTTTTTATTGGTTTGTAAATGGCCTTTTATAAAGTCCAAGTATTTGGAAGAGTCCTTGGTGCTCTTTCCAAATCTTGGCAACTTTAATTGCTTTACTTTTTAGCATAGCTAGACATAGGAGTAGAATTTGATTGCCTTTGCTTGTGTGTAATTTTTATGTTTCAGGTTTAGGTGTGACTTTTGTCACATTAGAGTCTGAACGTTTAGGGGTTCTTAGAGTCCGTTAAAAGCAAAGATGTCTTGTTATAGGTCTTCTTCTAGGTCTTCTAGTTCATATAGGGTGTCTAGTTTAGATAATGTTGATGAAAAGTTTAAACAAGCTAGGAATCTTTCATTCTTTGGTAAAGACATAGGTGCATTAACATACCTAGCTTGGGAAAAAGAGGTTGATAAA
>NW_014543982.1:0-3868 GCF_000741045.1 Vigna radiata var. radiata | reverse complement strand
GAAGGCGGCAATTTCTCGATCAGAAATTGTGAGACATATACATCTGGTAGAAGAACGTTCTCCGCTTTGATATCTTCGAGCAGCTTGTGGTACTCATTGATTTGTGACTTTATGTCCTTGTCTTCAACCATTTCCCAACGATAATAATTCCCAATAATGAACCTTTGTCGGACTACATCTTCAGCAGTGTACTTGAGAATCAACGAATCCCAAATGTCTTTCGCCTCCTTATAGGAACAATATACATCGAACAAATCATTAGAAAGTGCACTAAGTAAAGTATGACGGCACACCTTATTTGCATGAACCCAATCTTCAACTTGTTTTGAGTTTGGAGGGAGACTGGAGTCAGGTTTTGAAGATGAAAGTGCAAAGGCGACTCCGTACATGTCTAACAGGGTTGACACACGTTCTTGCCAGCGCCGAAAATTCTGACCAGAGAAGACTTCAATTTTTGATACATCCGGGAATGGTTTGGTGAAGACCGTCTGAGTTCCAGAGATAGTATTTTGATTCTCTGGGATTGAGTTGTTGTTGTTGTAAGCCATAAGTCCTTAAGGTTGTTGTAGAAAATCTAACAGAATCACGAACAAATATTTCCTGAGGCGTGTAGAGTCACTGTCCTTAAGGACTTATCCGCGGTGTATTGCGCAATTCTCCCAGGATACAACAGGAACTTCTCAAAAATTTCTGAGGATCTCAGAACTAACAAGGATCTATTACACAGAAAATAAAATACCCAGAATATTTTAAGAGATAAAAGAAAGAAGAAAACAAAAGGAGAATAGGAGAAAGAGAGAAAGAGAATGAGAGAGGTGATGATTCTGATGATTTTAGAGTGAGGGAGGTGCTCTATTTATGGAGCTAAAACCAAAGAGGGGATCGGCCCATTATCCATGACTTGCGGGAGAAAACTTGTAGCAAAAGAAAATATAAACGTTACAAAAAGAACGTTGGAGGCACACTAGGATTGCAGAATACGCTGGAAGCCGAGACTTGCGGGAAGCACCTCCCATCAGGTTTCATTCAATCCATTCAACCCACACTTCCGAAGCTTGCGGTGCAAAATCCCAACGTTAAGAAAATAACGTTTCTCTGCATAACGGAAAAGTATTTTGCAATACTTTATATATCCTACGAGTACAACAGCTTCTATAGCTTTACATATAGCTATTCATTTTGTTATTTAATTCAAAATTATTTTGAATATTATCATCCATCTTAATATATAAGCATCATATGCATCACCTGATAAAAGACTTATTAACAACATCAAAATACCCTCAATCCCGGCATGCATTCGACTCAAAGGTACTCGGCTATTCGGCCTCCCAGGTATTCAGTTATTCGGCTTTACAGGCATTCGGCCATTCGGCCTCCTAGGTATTCAGTTGTTCCACTTTACAGGCATTTGGTCATTCGGCCTTCCAGATATTCAGCTATTCGGCTTTACAAGTAATCGGCCATTCGGCCTCCCAGGTATTCAGCTGTTCGACTTTACAGGTAATCGACCATTCGGCCTCCCATGCATTCGGCCCTTCGGCCTCACAGATGCTCGGTCTTTCGACCTCACAGATGCTCGGTCATTCGGCCTCACAGGTATTCAGTCATTCGGCCTCACAGATATTCAATCATTCAACCCCATATGTGTTCGGCCAATCGGCCTTACAGGGAAAACGACAGTCCCCCATGGACTATAAATCAAGGATAGTCCCTCGTGGACTATAAATCAAGGATAGTCCCCCCTGGACTATAAATCAAGGACAGTCCCCCATGGACTATAAATCAAAGATAGTCCCCCATGGACTATAAATTAAAAACAGTCCCCCATGGACTATAAATTAAAGATAGTCCCCCATGGACTATAAATTAAAAACAGTCCCCCATGGACTATAAATCAAGGACAGTCCCCCATGGACTATAAATCAAAAACAGTCCCCCGTGGACTATAAATCTAGGACNAGTCCCCCATGGACTATAAATCAAAAACAGTCCCCCGTGGACTATAAATCTAGGACAGTCCCCCGTGGACTATAAATCAAAGACAGTCCCCCATGGACTACAAATCAAAGACAGTCCCCCATGGACTATAAATCAAAGACAGTCCTCCATGGACTATAAATCAAAGACAGTCCTCCATGGACTATAAATCAAAGACAGTCCTCCATGCACTATAAATCAAAGACAGTCCACCATGGACTATAAATCAAAGACAGTCTCCCATGGACTATCATCTGAACGACAAAGGCATTCCCCCGATGAAAGCTCACTCACAAATATTCAGTCATTCGACTTTACAGGTACTCGGCCATTCGACCTCAGAGGTTCTCGGCCATTCAGCTCTATAGGTACCCGGTCATTCGACCTCACCGGTATTCAGCCATTCAGCTTTACTTGGCCATTCGGCCTCACAAGTATTCAGTCATTCGACTTTACTCGGTCATTCGGCCTCGCAAGTATTCGGCCATTCGGCTTTGCAGGTACTCGGCCATTTGGCCTCATAGGTATTCAGCCATTCAGCTTCACAAGTTCTCGGCCATTCGACCTCATAGGTTTTCAAGTACATGGTCGATCGGTCTCACAAGAGTTCGGCCACTCGGCCTCAACTGCTCAGCCTTCCATGACTACAAGTGTTCAGGTATTTGGTCATCCGGCCTTACAACACAACGAGAACAACATCCCTCAAGCTCATAAGTCCTATAGTTAACCGCGGCTAAAACCGAACGGTTAACTCGGACTTGGGGGGATGATGTACGGTATAAAATATTTGATTAAAGATATTTAGCAACTAACAAGATTTTCAAGTAAGTCTGTTTATATTATACTTTGCTTATATTTTATTCTGTTGGGCTTATATAAGTTCAAGGTCCATGAGACAAATTATAAAAATAGAGTCAGGGCCACAAGCCAGGGATCTTCCAATCACCTTACAATCACCTTCCAATCACACTTAATTCACATTCTACTCACATTCAACTCATATTCTCAAATACTCAAATAGTGAAAACCCTTCACTAAATATTCAATCAAGAGTCGAGGGTCCTCAATACACGCCTGACTTGGGCGTCAGAGTGCCTTTTTTCAGGTACCTCCTCATCTCCACCAAGAAAGCAACCGAATTGTCAAAGCCTGAAGATCACCGAACGACTAAAATTGTAGGTGATGGGGCGACCAAGTGGAAAGAAGACAAGCGAAGAACCCAATTCAAGTATCGAAAAGCGGTAAAGCCACGTCAGAAAAGGATAGTGTCTCGGTCCCACAAAATATCTACCGAAACAATAAATAATTATAGTTAAATTTTTTATTGACATATTTACAGTTTAACTTTTTCATTTTGTTTGGTTAATTCATAAATAAATTAGCAATTTAATAATTTAAAATTTTTCTATTTTTATACTTCTAAAAATTTCTAATTATAAATTTTACAAAATTATAACATTATATATTAATAAAATTATAAAATTACTAAATTATAAAATTATAAAATTATAAAATTATAAAATTATAAAATTACAAAATTATAAAATTATAAATTTCTAAAATTATAAAATTACAACATTACAAAATTAACAATTATAAAATTATGAAATTATAAAATTATAAAATTACAAAAATACAAAATTACAAAATTATAAAATTACAAAATTATAAAATTAAAAAATTATAAAATTATAAAATTATAAAATTATAAAATAATAAAATCATAAAATCATAAAATCATAAAACTATACCAAATTATAAAATTATAAAACTATAGAACTACAGAACTATAGAACTATAAAATTATAAAATCATAAAATCATAAAATTATAAAATTATAAAATTATAAAATTATAAAATTATAAAATTATAAAATTATAAAATTATA
>NW_014543981.1:502960-511204 GCF_000741045.1 Vigna radiata var. radiata | reverse complement strand
CACTGAGCCAGCAAAGAGTTTTTTCCCAGATTAACCACATATCCTTGTTACAATTCAACATCAACTTTGCCAAGTTTTTTCCCACTCTTTTCACCAATTGGTCTATCCTGGGTGCCTTATGTTTGGTCTGTTAGACCCAAGCATTTGCAGCATCATATATTTGCATGGTTTATGACCCCTAAAGTCAGTATAGGAAAGTGTATAGAATACTTGGCCAGCTTTTCCTTTTAATTAAAAAAGAAATCAATGAATAGAATTTACATAAACGAAAAAGAATACTAGGCCGGTACAGGTATACATTGTTTTACATAAACGAAAAAGACCATAGGAGACAAACTCCCCTAGAATCTAAATAGAAAGAAGGGTGTAAAACTAATATGACCCAACCCACTAATCTCTAGCTTATGACACCCCTTATTTATAAAAAGTGCAATAGAAGCAAATGGGATTGTGGTCAGGTTGTTGAGGCTGTCCNGACCAAAACAGAGGAAAATGTTGAGAAAAAAACACCACCCGATAAAGATAGCTAAATGCAAAAAGAAAGAACTCACCTTAACGGNAGCGAAGCCCTTCTAACGAAGCCCTCATACCCTCTCTNGCGAAGCCGTAATACCCTCTCTCGCGAAGCCCTTCTCACGCAGTAAAAGCCACTTCGTCACACGCCATCCTCGCCAGCTAGAAGCTTTGCCCACGCCGCGACACCACCCTCTGACAACACCTCCCCACGCCGCCAAACCAACGTCGTTTAGAGGAGCTCAACAATGTCAGAAACAATGGCTGGAGAAAGAAGGGAAGGGGAGAGTGCAGAGAATTTGGGACTGNAAGTTGGGGTTTTTTTTTCGCTCTAGACAGAATTGGGGAAAATGGAAGTCTGGCATCCCAAATTCTGATTTCATTAAGGGTGTGCATATACCGACGGCCAAAAGAGCCTTCGATAAAGTCTCTGCCAATTACCGAAGGGCATAGGCCCTCGGTAACAACCACATAACAAATGAAATTCGCTTCCATTTACCACGGGCTAAAGCCTTCGGTATTATTCCCTTTACCGAAGGCTTCAAAGCCTTCGGTAATAATCCTTCGGTAATACCCCTGATTACTGTAGTGATTGTATTGATGTGATGCACGTAGACTACAAGAAATCTGACTATTACATACGGATTATTATATACGGATTATAATCTGTATATAATATACATATTACATACGGATATTATATACGAATTTTGGAAAAAAAAATTATATACGGATTTTTACATACGGAAAATCCGTATATAAAGTTCGCGCTTACTAGCGGGAGAGTTATCTAAGGATAAAATCCATATATAATTTTAATTATCCGTATATAATTATTTCCACGTGTTAGCCACTAATATTACATACGGATAGAGAAAATAATTTAGGAATTAGAATGAGAAGCAAACCTCGAAGCCTATTCTTCTCACAACGCTCGAGCTTTTCTCTCTCCCTCAAACCCTATTCTTTCCGAAACCCTCGAGCTTTTCTGTCTCCCTCGAACCCTATTTGATTTCAACCCTAGCAATTTCACATCTCTTTCTCGAGCCCTCTTTGCTATCGTTGTTCCTCTCTCAAGTCCTCTTCACTGTCGTTGTCCCTCTCTTGAACCCTTGTTTCTTCCCTCTCTCTCTCGAACTGTCATTGCATAATAACGCAGCAATCGCGTTGTCCTTCGTTGACGAAACAATCACTTTCATTATTCGTTTTGAAGCCATAGTTCAACGTTGAGAGAGAACCTTCATCCACCCTAGGTTTGTGATAATACTCCAGGAGCGGGAAAGATTCAGAGAGGAGTGAAAAATAGGAAGATTGTTCGGTGAGAAATGCGAATTAGATCGCGTGTTCGGTGGAAAAGGAAGATTCAACAGTTGAATCAGTGGATTCGATGGAGAAGGTTGTAGTTATTTATCAGAAAATATTCCGGAATTTATGTTCTTTCACTTCTCTTTGACATTTATGTAAATGTTTTTGTGCAGGTTCATAAAGTGTACGAAATTTCAGCTAGGAAGGAAAGCGTGACCCTAAGAAACAAGAAGAACTTGGAAATATGATAACTAGTTTGGATGCAGGGGACTCTATTGTTGTTCCCAAGTCCTTTTCCCACATGCTTAACTTGGCCAACTTGGCTGAGGAGGTCCAGATTTCTCGCCGCCGAATGAACAAGGTGAAGAAAGGAGTTTTGCAGATGAGAACAATGCAACTACAGAATCAGACATTGAAGAAACTCTCAAGAAGTCTCCTCAGTAAGTAAGTTTTTGATGCACTGAAAAACCAGATTGTCGATCTGGTTCTTACTGCTCTTAAAAGCACGCAAGGTTTGTTACAAAAATATAGTGTTTTTCAGCTTCAGTATTCAATTTTGTACTTTCTTTGTTTACGTTGGTTCAGGACACCAAAATTGAGCTTTCTGGTTTTTATCTGCGTTGTAGGATAAGGAATTCTTTGTCTAAATTGTATGCCAAAGACATAACTCCTGATGATAAGTAGGAGCTTCTAATTGTAGCTCTCATGAACTCTCATGAAAATTGTAGCTCTGCTAACTCTTGTTAATTGTTTGTATTTTACTTTCAGATTTTGACTCTACTTAATCGCTTTGACATGAATGGCACGACCCTTTCACAAATACAGTGTGCTCCTTCGTCATCTTTTTCTATCTCCTTACATCCTGCAGGGGTATGTTTTGTTTCAAAATCATTGCTATTGTGTTTATTATTGCTTTGTCCGCTCAAACATGCTGATGGACTCCTTGTTACTCTCTACTTTATGTGATATATAGTTGCATTACTGTGAAACTCATTTCAGGTTATGGAAGTTGGGGGCTATGGTGGCCTTGTTGATGTTATCTCACAATTTGGTAGTCACATGTGCACGTTTCATTATTAAGCAAAGTTCTCAGATAGTTTGAAAATTCTGATACCTCGGGATCAAGAACCCAAACAATTTCTAAGTAAGCTGTGACAAGCTTTGGGATTAAGATAGTTTTTGGCCTAACTTATTTTTAATTTTCTTCTTTCATTCATCCTAAATCTTTAAATTCGTAAAACTCGAAAACCTTAATCCTCTCCTTCTTTCTTTCATTCATTCTCGTCAAAGCATTTGTGCGGGTTCGACCTTCTTTTGCAGCATACTTCTAGTTGAGGAGTCAAGCCGAGTCAAGCCAAAAAGGGTTGTGTCGATGTTTCTCCTATCTCTATACATACACTTTTGGGGGATTTGATTCTTGGCAACCATCTTCTCTTTGTGTTGCATTATTATTGAAGGAATGGAATTTAATTTACTTAGGTTTTGATGATTATGTGTCTCGACATTAGTGTATATCTTTTCAGTGGTATAGTTTTAAATCTTGCTCCAGTTTATCTTTGCTTAAATTAAGCTACCTTCTTTGGTTGTTGTTTTTTGAATCTTGGGTTCTAAGTGGAGCATTGGAGTGAATAATTGAGAAGTTCATGGATTGTTTATTCTATTTTTTCCCTCTAATCATAAGTTGTGTTTAATTATATGTTGAAATATGAACTTAGGTGCTTCGTTTTCAATATTTGGTGAGTGCTGGAGAACACTTACATGTTTAATAGCTTAATGATATACCTTTATTTAGGTGTAGGCAGAAAGGGGGCCAATTTTAAGTAGCTTTTTTTATGCCACTATTCTTTCTCATGATTTCTTGGAGCAAGCATTAGCTTTTGCTTTGGCCAACCGACTCCAAAAGCCTACTTTTTTGGCTACTCAGCTGATGGATATATTTTCTACTATGATGAAGATAAAGGTATCCAACATTCCATTAGCTTGGATATTTAGGTAACTAATGTTCTCTGCTGCAAGTACATATGTTCAACTCTGTTATTAAAGTTGTGGAACATGAAGAAGCTTTGCAGACTTCTAATGCTTTGGTAATTCTTAAGAAGTATAATTTCTATACTCTGATTTATCTTTGTTTTTGCTTTAGGCATCTTCCTTCTATGCTTGCATTTAACTTTGAATGTTATGACTAACCATGTTTTTCTTTGTTTTAATTATGTGAATTTGGTAGATATGATATAACATTAGATGCAACAAATAATGCTCCTACCTTGTAGAGAGGAATAACTTGAAAATGCATAGACTAAACCATACTCACTATTTGACTTTAGAGGTTGGATTGGAGCAATAATGTTTGTCATATCCACTTAACATGTTTTGATTGAATTACATTGTATGTTCCTATGTTTGATTGAGTGTTATATCTGTGGAACATGCTTGTATTGAAATGTAAGATAATACGTTTTTTATCATTACACATTTTTGAAAGAAAAGATCACAAGCACCTTTTGAATTTATAATTGTTGTGACAAAGTTCTAGTTCAGTCGAATACACTCTTAATGGATTCGACTATGCTAAAATCTTTGTACAGATTTTGTGAACAAGTGCTGTGTGAGATTTTGAGTTGAAAAGAATTTCAAAGTGATTTTTCATGTGTCAGTCGACATTGTGAAATGCATATTCGACTGTGTTTCTGTTGTGTTTGAAATTTTGTTAAGCCTACAAGCTCCAACAACTATACTTTCAAAAGTTAGTTAAACCTGTATGACCTGGTCAATTGTAATAAATGTGTCTTGATTTCGTTGACTGAGGAGCCTTTATGTTGACTGTCTGTTATAACTGTTTTAATACAGTCGACTGTATTAGTAGGCTATTCGACTATGAATCAATCTGATGAAACAGAAAGCTATAAATAGACAGAACGCGAATTGTTCTGTGACTTTTGTGATCTAACATTTTCATTTTCCTGTTTCAGATTGAATTCGTTAGAAGCTCTAAGAATTCTCCAAGAAGACTATGGTGATCTTGCTTGAGAGAGATTCAGAAGGAGAAGTCGTTGCTCTTACTATTTGATCAATATCTGCACAGAGAAGGTGCTTCTGGTTTGATCTTGATAAGCTTGGCATCCTATGAAGAATGTTGTTTTTGACTGAAGGCTATGCAACCTGTGAAGTCTGCTGGGATAGGCTTGGCATCCTCTGAAGAGTGCTGGTGACATGTTGAGGATTGTTCGACGTGGGTGCAGATTGCAGAAGAGGGGATTCTTGCTGCAATTCTGGTTTTGTGTGTGCAACTATATTTGGTTTTGGGTTAGAGACGAGATTTATATTTTTGCGTGGTGCTTCTATAAATTCCTTGTTGTAAAAACCGCAACCATTATAGTGCATTTGCTTCCTGGGTTGGAAGGACACAGGATGTAGGCATTGTTGGCCGAACCAATATAAACACAATGTTTGAATTTTCTTATCCCTACACTCTTTATTTTCCAGTCGACTATATCTGCTAGGCAGTCAATTGCGTTTTTCCGCAACATTAAATTTTCAATAACTTGCATTTCAAGGAAAGATAAAAAGCTTTGAACTTTTCATACCAAGATTGTGAAAAGATTTTAATTTTGAATTAACACCAATTTACCTCCCCTCTTGGTGTAAAAAGAAGCCAACCTATTTCATAACACTAGGCACATTATTAGCTACAAAGTAAAGGGAATTTAGTGATAAAATTGTAAAGTATAACCTCAATTCACTTATTCACAAAACTAAACTAAAAAAAAGAGTTCAAGCAAGCTTTTACGTGAAAAAAAGTTGATTTAGTATCAAGATTGCATCACAAATAACGGTATATTCAACCGTTATCATAAATCAAAGTAACTCTAGCTTCCCTTACCTTGACTTAACAACTCAAGATTCCCTAAACTCTCCGCCGATTACTTGTGGTACAAGGAACTCCTAGAAAACCTACAATTCACCGATTGACAGTTGAAAATCAACCTTAGAATCACCAACAGACCAGGAATTTAAGATGAACTCTTGATTCATGCAAAAACAGAATTGTTCTACCTTGCAAGTGTTTTCTTCAACGTTGTCATTTGTGCCACTTTGTGATGTTCTTCCTCATCAGGTTCAATGTACTTGTCTTCCACATTATCCTAAACGTCTTGGGATCTCAATAACGCCATCATTTGTAAGCACCAATTATCATAATTGGTTTTTCTCGTCAATTGTGGCACACTCATACCATTGAAAACCTTTGACATCTCTCTTACAAAAAAAGTATAAAATCAAGCACTCACTTTTTCTCTCATGGTGTTTGACTCGGTCCTCTCTTTCTTTTTTTTTTCTCTCTCGGTACTCAAAGCATGAAGCTCTGATACCACTTTGTTAAAATAATCTTCACGCACAAAAATATTTTTATTATGAATATTGCACTTGCATTCAATAACAAAAGGGGCTATTAAATAGGCGTGTGATTTGTTGTCGCAACCCACATAAATTTAATGTGCAATTAGAAATGCAGTATAGCTAGGAAATGACTCTTAGGTCGTCTCTCAAGGACCAATTTTGCGGTTCAAGAATTAAGTCAAACACGAAGTGGGGGGGGTTTATGAAAATGTTGTGGTGAATATGAATAAATAAAATCAAAACACTGACACAAATAGAAATGCAAACACAAATCTAAAAACGTTTTCCAAGACAGACTAAAAACGGTTGGTCATTAACTTAATTACAATGCTTCCTATCACAGATCAACAAAATAAAGCCGACTCAAACCTCTAATCCAACACAATTAATCAACTAAGCGCAGGCTAATTATGTTTTCATAAAAGCGGACTAAGTGAACGCAATGTTAACATCGAATCTAATTTACACCATGCAGTTACATCAACTAAGAGAAGACTCAACACCAACTGGTCAACTAAGTGTATACCCAATTGCAAGTGCAAATACAGATTTGATATTAACCAAGTCAGAGTGGCAATCACACATACAGTCCAGAAATCTCAAAGAAGCAATGCAATATCGCTAATGACCAACACAGTTAATTTAAGCTATCATGATAATTAAAGTAACACGACCAAACACATTAGACAACATTAAAACAAATTAAAATACTAGACACCAACACTGTTACAATCAACTATCTAACACAGTTAAATTAAATTAAATGCAAAACTAAATTAAAGAAATCAAAAACAACTAATCCTACAATGTAAACTAATTCAAAACAAAGGAATAATCAAGCAAGCTTTTTCCCTACACATTCCATGTGACCAAATACACCCAACAAATGAAATTAAAAATGCAAATGGCCTAACAGCACCTCTTGGCCGTGAGTTCCCCTTGCACCAAAGTCAAACTTCAAATTCAACCTTCAATAAACTATAAAATATGTTGGCCTCTTATCCCATGTGCTTCATTCTCCAAGAAAATAAGCATGTGCCTTCCACATCTTATGAGACCGTGTCTTCTCTCCTTCCCTGCAGAAAAATAAAACGGAAACCAACACTAAGACACAAATGTCGTGAGCTACCAAGTGAGTGTTGCAAAAAGTGCTTCAAACCAAAGGCTAAATGAAAGATACTTTGAGTGCTTCAACCAAGGTGCCATGTAAGCAAAGTCAAAGAAAATAAAGCACACAAGACCGCTCTTTCTCAAACCTAAAGTCTAACTTCTTCAAACCAACTTCAAACTCTCTTTTCTTCAAACTATTGATGAAAACAAAATCAAGTCCCTAGCTTGCAAGTGCAGACCGTCCAACCATGGTAATGCAACACAATGTTCCAGCTCAAAAATATTGCTTCTAACCATCAAACAAAAGCACAAGAAGAAAATAGTTCAAACCTCAAACACCCATACACCAACTCAAGCTTTCTTCACTACTAAACTCAACAAGAACTCCATTTTCGTCATCCAATCCAAGAAAACTAAAATGAAACCGAAAATACTGCAGCAAAGGAGAAGAAAAACGGAAAACAAGCCTTCGTTCAAACCAAGGAATGACCATGAAAAATGCAAGAACAACCCTTCAAGCTCATGCTCTCAACTTTCAAGAAGAAATGAAAGGAAATGGTGATGAATTCACTTCCACCAAGCAAAGATAAACAAGATTCAAGCAAGAGAAGAAGAAAATGCATCCTTGTTCATTCAATGATCCAAAACTGTGGCACACCAAAGCTTTCCATGAGAGTTTTCATACAAAACCTAAAAGATGAAGTGTAAAGTGTGCTTGATTCATTCCATGTCCAAAACTGAGAGGCACCCACCATGGTCTCCAAGAGAATTCATACAAGTAAAGCCAAAGCAAAAATGAAAGTGTGTGTGTTCTAGAAGTGTGAGTGGTTGTTGACGGATTGGCAAGTGTACCAAATCGTACAAGTAATATAAATGGTAAGACCAAGTATCGTTTTTCCCAAGAGACTCGTATGGCTTTCT
>NW_014543981.1:487402-502440 GCF_000741045.1 Vigna radiata var. radiata | reverse complement strand
TAGGGTTTAGTTCACCATAGACATGGTGAAACTAGATGAAAAATGGAAGAAGAATGAAAGAGAAAACCCTAGAAAAGATGAAAAGGAGCCTAAGCATCCAAGAGATCCTCTTCAGAGAGCAAAATTAGGTTTGGCCGTCTTCCCCTGTCAAAAGAATGACTCTGAATTCGTAGTAGGGGTATTTATAGGTGAGGAGAGCGTCAAAATCAGGCCCAAGTCCAGCGTGCTACCGCCGAGCGGTTTGAGTGTGCCGCTCGGCGGTTTGCCACAACCTGCCGCCACCGCCCAACGGCAATCGCCACCGCTCGGCGGTTTCCCATGCCACCGCCTGGCGGCAATCGCCAGCGCCAGGTGGTTTCTCTCCGCATGAAATGCTGCCTATTCCTCGTCTTGGGCCGTCCGGCGGTTTAAGTGTGCCACCGGGCGGTACATCGACTCTTCACATCTTCATTTTTCTGCCCTTTTCTTGAGTCAACGATCTGTATCTTCAACTCCATTCTCTACTTTTCTCAAATTAGCTTCAAAATAATGCAAAACAAGCATAAAATCGCTGAAAACAACTTTTGACTCTCTCCAGACTCATTTATTGAGTTTTGCTTGATTCTAAGCTCGTTCCGAGTAGTAAAGGGTGTAATTTAGTCCAAATTGACATATGAAAATCACTGTTTTTCAACCTTCATCAGTGGTCAGCCTATTCCATCAAAATGTCGAGAATTCGCCTAAAATGGTGGGGTCCACCTTCAAAAAGAAACCTAGGGTATGTGCCAAGTGTCCCACAACATTGGGCTTCTACAATTTTGCCACTAAAAGGGCCCAATACACATAATTCTAATTAAAGTTCCTAAACAAATAAGTTACAATTTAATTAAAATTGAAATGAATAAATGTAGATTCTTTAATGACCACGCCACCTCCTAATGCTCCAAAACATATCTCCAAAATTTCCCTACAACTAAAAATGCAATTAATCAGTTCAGAAAATTCAAATTAGCGAAAATATGAATTTTCGATCAAATTAAGTAGAATTAGGAAAAACGGGAAAATAACGGACAATTAAACACAATTCCCTAATTTATTTAAGTGCAATAAACTAAATACAGTCAAGAAAATATCAACTCATCAGCGTGTACAGACCCATGATCTTTTGAAATAGAAACTGAAATCATAACAAAAAGCTATAGTAGAATCAAAGCAAATAATTTTATCCTAATAAAATAAAATTAAAACCGTAAATCAACCTATCCTATGTCACTCTTCAATTTAAAATAAAAATAAAGAAAAATTACATAAACACCTTTTTCTTAATTTAAGTTTATTTAACATTAAAGTGTAATGCAAATTCTAAAAGAATTTAGAAACTCTTAAGATAAAAGATTTAAAGGTAATACAAATTCTATAATATTATAGAAAATTCTAAGATAAGAAGAGAAAAAAATCAAGAACATTCTATATAGGTAAAAATCTAGAAGATTCAACATAAGTTCTGACTAACATTTTCTAGAATAATTTATTGGTGTATATATATCCATGTACTCTACCATATGATATAAGACAACATCTACCACAACTAAACCAACTACAACACTTCATCCAACTTGATGGCAACTCCTTTACAAATCCTTATTCCACTTCCCTTTCTAAAGTTCATTCCTTATCTAAGTCTTAGATGGATTTTCTTTTCTAATCACATTTATAATGTTTTGTAGTTCACAAATAAAGGGTGGAGATAATGTTTTGTACTTTCTTTGTTTTTCACTAAATGAGTTTCCCACGTCTCAGTCTCTGTTTATTTAGAGACGAGGTAAGTCAGTTTGGATATTTTTCCCTTGGTAGTTTATGATAGTATCTTTTCTCTACAACGGTGGCTAGATTTATATTTCTAATATCATTATGCAATTTTTCTCATGAAAACTAATTTATACCTAATTATCCAACGAATATTTGTGCTTCTCTTCATTTCTTTCTCTATTTTTAAATATTTGTTGCCGAGTTCTACTGATGAATACAAATTTATAGTTAATTTTTCATTTTTTTTTATTTTAGGTACTTTTTTATTTATTTCCAAGACAACACAAACATGGATGTTAAGTCTCAATTTTGGCATATTTTTTATAGTTAGTTGTACTTCATCTGGGAATTCTTTAGTTCTAATTCTTCGTCTTTAATTCAAATGAAAAATTTCTTGTAAAAATTAGTGTTTTGTGAAAATGTGTTAATGATGTGTTTCTAAGCAGATTTTTAGTTTAGTTTTTCATTTGTTAAATTTCTAGTCTTTGTAAGTAGCATAATTAAAACTTTCAAAATTTTCTAGTGTTGTGTTGAGTTTTGATTCTTTAATAGCATTTGAACTTTGATTTTAGGTGCTATGAATTTATGATATTGGAGTGGAGTAATCAATATAGTTGTGTGAACAGGACAAGCTGTGAGCAGTGGAAGTAACTAACGCACTTGCTGTAGAAGTTCACCTGTCTTTGATTGACCATGTGACTAATTAGACAGAATTTATGGCTAATGGTAGCAACAAAAGAATCACAGAACCTCTTTTAAGGAAAAAAAATCAATGAGGATAGATTCATTTAAGGAAGAGGAGGAAGTCATCAAAATTAAAGAAAGATAAGTGTCTGACTCATCTTATTTGCTAAGGCTCCTATAAAATTATCATTATATTCTTACACCTTTCAACAACATTAACTTAAACAATAGGTGTTTAATCAACAGGCTCCTGCAATACTTTTCCTTTTCATGATTTTTTCTTTATTATTGTAGGAGTTCATCCTAAATAATTTTATGAAGATTTGCAGTATTGAAGATCAGTTGTTAACAATTACTGGTCATTGCTTACCCCACTATTTCGCTTCATATTATTCAATATTGGCTCATTCTTATAACAAATGACATAAGAATTGTGTATCTAGTTGAGCAAGTAACAGCAAATTTAGATAATTTACTTCAACAATCATGGTGCTTTTATTGCTTAGTGTGAAAACATCAACATTAAAGAACGTGAAAGAAAGAGACCTGTATTAATTGGGGACCTGCAAGTGACACTTAATTTGAGGTTGTGAAATTTAATGGCTTCTGCTGTTGTTTCTTCTTCTAATAATTCCTAGGCACAATCACATTCCTTAACTATGGGACTTTCTCAAGAGCAAATTCATGGTCTATTGGTACTTCTTCCTCAATGTAATCCCACAGTCACACATTCTACCGGTCTAGTGAGTTCTCATAATGTTTCCACTTCTTCTCAGGATCAAGGTAATGTTTATTCCCAATGGATTCTAAACACAGGTGGTACTGATCATATATCAATTTCTTTGTCTCATTTTATTTCTTATCATAGAATCTCACCAATTACAATTTTTCTACCCAATAAGAACTCTTCATTTGCTTATTTTTCTGGCACAGTTTCTCTTGACCCACACCTTACTTTACATAATGTCTTGTTCATTCCTAATTTTTCAGTCAATCTTATTTCAGTCACAAAGTTAACTAAATCTCTATCTTGTAAAATTACCAGTTTTGAATTTTCATGTGAAATACAGGACAAGTCAACCCTGCAGATGATTGGGAAAACTGAAGAAAGAGATGGCTTGTATGTCATGATAGTTCCTGCGTCCACACCCGTTGGTTCACCAACTGCTATTACTCCTGAGAATTCTATTGCTTGTTCTACAATAAGACCTAACTCTATAGATATTTGGCACTCTAGGCTAGGGCATCCTTCTTCTTCTTGTTATACCAAATTACGCACCATGTATGCCACTTTACTTGATACAAAATACACTCATTGTTATACTTGTCACTATTCTAAGCGAAGAAAATTGCCTTTTCAATTAAGTACAACTGTTTCAAAAGCTCCTTTTGATTTAATTCATGTTGATATTTGGGGGCCTTATTGTACTTCTTCTGTTGATGGTTTCAAATATTTCTTAATTATAGTGGATGATATGTCTAGATTCACATGGATTAAATTGATGGCAAGTAAGTTTTATACAAGATTACAACTTATTGGCTTTGTTTCTTATATCAAAACTCAATATGACATTGATGTAAAAGCTGTTATATCAGATAATGGTAATGAGTTTGCAATGACAGATTTTTATAGACANAANGGNATACNACATCAATTATCTTGTGTTGAAACACCTCAACAAAATGGAGTTGTTGAGAGAAAACATCAACACATTCTCAATGTTGCTAGATCTTTAATGTTTCAATCCCATTTGCCCATAATTTTTTGGTCTTTTCTTGTTCGTTATGTTGTGCAACTCATTAATATTTTACCTTCCAAAGTTTTGGCATATTTTTCTCCATCTCAGCTGTTACACAATGTTAAACCTGACATTACTTATGAGTTTTTAGCTCACTTTATTATGCTTCAACTCTTCAAGCTCATAGAACAAAGTTTCAGGCTCATGCAAGAAAATGTGTCTTACTTGGTTTTGAAAAAGGAGTGAAAGACTACCTTTTGTTAGATTTCAACTCAAGGGAAATTTTTCTATCAAGGAATGTAGTATTTTATGAAAACATATTTCCTTTTCTTACTAGTGACAAGCACTCACCTATTCATACACAAAATTCAAATTCCTTGGATTTTGTCACCAAAATCATTTTCTCTCCATCACCTCTTTTCTCAGAAGCTACTGATCAACCCTTTTTACCACCTACATCTCCTCCTTCTATTGTTCAAGACCCTGTTATTTTTTCTTCTCAACCTGTTTCTGTTGAACCTGCCACTCCTACTCCACAAAGGAAATCAACCAGGCCAAAACATAAACCATCTTATTTGCAGGATTATTGATAACGGTTGAAAAACAGTTATTTTCATGCTTCATTTGAGATCAAAATACACCCTTTAAGGCTTAGAATGAGCTTAGAAGCAAGCAAAACACGTAAGTTAGAGAATAAGAGAGTGAAAGTTTTTTTTAGAGATATTATGCTTGTTTTGCAGGGTTTTGATTAGAATTGGAGATGAATTGAAAGAAAGGTCGAAGACCAAATGTTTGCAGTGCAGAAACGTCAACTAGAATGCAGAAAAGTCAACTAGTCAAACAAAAAAGTAAACTAGTCAATCAGAAAAGTCACCTAGTTGACCAGAATGCTGAAAAGTTGACCAAAGTGTAGTTGACCAGCGCCCAACGGTGAAAAATGACCGTCGGGCGGTGGCGCGACTCGAGGGAAGCCGTCGGGTGGTGGTACAACTGATGGGAAACCGTCGGGCTTTTAGATGTATTCTTTTAACAGAAGAGGGCGGCCAGACCTAATTTTCACTCCTTGGAGAAGATCTCTTGGATGCTTAGGCTCCTTTTTATCCTATCTAGGTTTTGTTCTTCCATTCTTCCATCATTTTTCATCTAAGTTCACGATGACAATGGTGAACTAAACCCTTTTGTTGTTGGGGGAAACAATGTAATCTTTTGAAACTCTCTTTTATTGAAACTCTTGTTTATTTATATGCTTGTTGTATGCTTTGATTATCAATTGTTGGGTTCTCATCTGCACTTAAAGCTTTTATTGTTTAACTCATTCAATAACTATTGTTTGTCTTTATTGATACGGGAACGTATGGTACTGTCATGAACTGGTGAGAAATTCCTTGATTAAGCAATCCCACCGAGGGATAGGGGGTAGGACGATCAATTGTTTTTGCTTATGTTCTTAACGCGTTATTAATTACTAGGGGAGGCTAGGGATAGCAAGCCAGTAATTAGTAATAGGCTCTTTTCGCCGAGGGATCGGGTTAAGGGTAGACAAAGAAAGTTTGCATGACAATTAAATAACAAAGCAAATTAAATAGGAGGAGTAGATAAGAGAGAGCGGATAAGATGAAATTGTAAACCCCCAACAACTCCATTCATCCATAGTCTTTTTCTCGTCATTTGAATCAACCTCATTTGCATGTTTATTTTGTGTTTTTGGATTCACACCAATTAATTTTCTTTACAAGTCTTACGATTTCAATTTGCACGAACGATAAGGCCTTCGAGTCTCTTGGGAAGAATGATATTGGGTTTACCAATTATATTACTTGAAACGATCTGGTACACTTGCTAGAGAGTCAACAAGTTTTTAGCGTCGTTGCCGGGGACTCGAGGTTTAACTTTTTCAACTAGTGTAAATTGACTAAAATTTGACTTGATTGTTATGTTTATTTTTATTTTTGTTCAAATAAATTTTTTC
The DNA here is from genome assembly GCF_000741045.1 of Vigna radiata var. radiata. Taxonomy (NCBI): domain Eukaryota; kingdom Viridiplantae; phylum Streptophyta; class Magnoliopsida; order Fabales; family Fabaceae; genus Vigna; species Vigna radiata. The sequence goes on along the minus strand of NW_014543981.1, from coordinate 496,260 downwards.
TAGGGTTTTGTGCCTAACGTTTGCAGAATGCAGTATGGACAAGAATTTCACTATATGGGCACTCAATTCTACCAAAACGAGTTCAACCACTGGTGGGAACCTCACTCATACATGGATCAAAGCCAATTTGAGCAAGTTATTGAGCAACAATTCAATCCAATTAAGAAAAGTATAGAGTCTGATGAACTTCTTCAGAGAATCATGAATTTGGAAGTATACCATGTCAAAAGCATAGAGGAGAATACAAAGAATGACGAACTTTTTCTACAGGACATGTATACAAGACTTTCTTCTCATAGAAGCATAGAAGAGAGGCAACAACAACACTTTTCACCAATAGAAATGTGGGAGTATGATCAACAACTATGTCAACAGGTAGCTGATGTGGTGGAACAACTCAAAAGCTTTAATGAAAAGTTCGAAAAATTCTTGGAGAAGTACGATTCCAAGAGTTATGAAGTTACCTTCAAGAATTTGGAGACACAAATTGATGAGGTTGTTGATAAGGAGAAGATAGAAACAGAAAAGGTTGTTGCGAAGGAGAAGATAAAGGAGAAAAAAATAGAAAGAAATAAGGAAAAGATAGAGGAAGAAGAAACAGAAAGGTTGAGTGAGGGAGAGAAAGATGAGGAGAAAGAAAAAGAAGTGGTTGAGAAAAAAGAAAAAAAGAAAAAATATGTNAAAATAAAGAAGAAAAGAAGANAAGGGAAAAAGAGAAAGTTGAGGGAGGAAAAGACTGAGAAAAAGAGGAAGAGAGGAAAGAAGAAAAGATCATATGCAAAACCCCTTCCTCATCAAAAGAAATATCATAGGAAAGAAAAGAAATTTATGTGCTCCATGAAGATCTTCAAGAAATTGGAGATCAAAGTTCCTATTATTGAAACATGGAAACAAGTGCTTGATGTTCTTAATTTTTTGAAGAGACTCAGCATGAAGAAGAAAAAGAAAAGAATATCAAGCGAGAAGAATATCAACACCTACTGATGGGTGTTCAAGCGAGAAGAATATCAACACCTACTGATGGGTGTTTGTTGGGGTCATCCCAATTGTTGTAAAACAGTTTTTATTTTTAGTTTAGGTTTATGTGATTTTGGACAAGTAACCTTTTGGATTTTTAAACATTTTTTGGGTAGCATATATTGAGGGATGCTAAATTTTTATATGTATCTACTGAAGGATACAGGTAGGCACATCCACTGAAGGGTGTTGGAAAGATATGCACTTACTAATGAGTGTTAGACAAGTTTGGGTCAGGCTCGTGACGTTAAACAAGTGCTACCTGGGAGGCAACCCAGTTGATTGATTTATTTTGTTGCATGTTTTAATTCTTTTCTAGTTGTATTTAGGGCTTAATTGTTGCATAAGTGAGTAAAGTGATTGGGAATTGTATTTAGGGTTTAATTGTTGCATTTTAGAAAATCCATTCTTTATCACTTTTGCATCATTCCATAATCCAAGTTTGGGGTTTTTGAGAGAGCACTGCATTTTGCTTTCATCCATCATTGGTTATAAGAATTTTGCATACATTCAAGGTCTATCCACCCCAAGGACAGGTTGTTATTGCCGAGATGATCATAGGCATGTACGACACACCTCCTACTCATAGGTGGACTATGGATGAGTTCAACAACAGAGTGGCTTGGCCATAGCAGGCGCAGGAGAGTAGATCTGGAGCAGCTGAAGCTCTAAGCATGGAGGAGGACGACAATGAAGATGATGATGATGATTTTAAGGATGTAGAGGCTGATGATAAGGATTACTCAGATGAGGACATGGACTGGAAGGGCATCTACTGATAGATGCCAGTACTTAGTCAGGGGTTTTATCTTTTACTTTTGTACTTTGAATTCTTAGAATAGGTTGAATTTTGATTGTCAGTGCCTATGCTTGGCTTGAACACTTTTCTGAAAATGTTTGACTGAATGGCATGCATGATAAGTCTATTTGATGATGATTCGATGTGGATGATAATTGAGTTGTGTTGCATGTTGATATATAGTAAAAACGTTCACTAACTATGTGAACAAATGTGTGATTAATTATGATTGTGGTTATGATGCTAAGCAGGGTGTATGAATGAATGATGTGTGAGAAAACATGTTGTGTGAGGTATTGAGCTCCAGAGTTTTCATTGTTGTATGTATTGTTCACAGGAAAACATGAATGATATTGCCTTAATCTTGATGATTGATTGAATTGCATGTGAATGTCATATGATCAAGGCCATTTTTGAAAACCCATCTCTAGCCAAATTTTCACCTAAAGTGCTTGAAATATTATACCCTTGTTGAACCTTAGCCTTAAACAGGATGATAACCCTTGATTTAAAATTCTTTACCTTGAGTTGGGTTGAGCTTAACTGTATGAGTTGAAAAGGTTCAAGTTTGGGGTTGTATGGGGGAAATTGAAAGGCAATTGAAAAGCATTGAGCTCAAATGTTAAGAAAGAAAAGCATGAAGATGAGCTTAGTGTAAAAATAAAAGAAAAAGGAAGAAGTTGGGAATAAGTGAGATTGGTGAGGTAGAGAGTTGTGCTTTAACTTTGAATATTATTGTAGCTCTCTTAACTCAAGGATTTTGCATTCCAGAAAACCAATTTTTCTTGTTAGCCCAACCTCAATACAAGCCTTAGAAAAGTCCGTATGATGGCATTTGCATGTGAAGATTTTGATTGTTTGAGATGAATGGCAATTTTGTTTCATGTGACTTGTGAATAATAAAGAGTTGGAGTGTCACCTTAAACACTTGAGTGATTGAGTGAAAAACTTGCTTGGTGAGAATTGATAAATTTCATGCTTACATCTTTGCTTAGTGGATTGGTCATTCATAAAATGTAACATCTGTTGAGAAATATGTGATCATGTGAACTGAATTGAATTGAAAGCATGCATGCATCTTGATTTGATTCCACTGAAAATTTGAAATTGAGTAAAGCAAAACACGTAAGTTAGAGAATAAGAGAGTCAAAAGTTATTTTTAGAGATATTATGCTTTTTTTGCATTGTTTTGTAGGGTTTTGATTAAAATTGGAGATGAATTGAAAGAAAGGTCGAAGATCAAATGGTTGCAATGCAGAAAAGTCAACCAGTCAACCAGAAAAGTTAACCAGTCAACCAGTTGACCAGAATGTTGAAAAGTTGACCAGAGTGTAGTTAACCAGCGCCCAGCGGTGAAAATTGACCGCCGGGTGGTGGCGCGACTCGAGGGAAGCCGCCTGGCGGTGAAATATTACATCGGGCGGTGGTACAACTGATGGGAAACCGCCGGGCGTCAAAATATGACGTCGGATGGTTGTCTGCTGGGCTTGGGCCTAAATTTTGTTACTTTTTTTGGTTATAAATAGCCCTAGTGCGAGTTTAGATGTTTCTTTTGACAAAAGAGGGCGGCCAGACCTAATTTTCACTCCTTGGAGAAGATCTCTTGGATGCTTAGGCTCCTTTTTATCCTATCTAAGGTTTGTTCTTCCATTCTTCGATCATTTTTTATCTAAGTTCACCATGACAATGGTGAACTAAGCCCTTTTGTTGTTAGGGGAAACAATGTAATCTTTTGAAACTCTCTTTTATTGAAACTCTTGTTTATTTATATGTTTGTCGTATGCTTTGATTATCAATTGTTGGGTTCTCATCTGCACTTAAAGTTTTTATCGTTTAACTCATTCGGTAACTATTGTTTTCCTTTATTGATATAGGAACGTACGGTATACTGTCATGAACTGATGAGAAATTCCTTGATTAAGCAATACCACCTAGGGATAGGGGGGTAGGACGATCAATTGTTTTTGCTTCTGTTCTTAACGCGTTATTAATTACTAGGGGAGGCTAGGGATAACAAGCAAGTAATTAGTAATAGGCTCTTTTCGCCGAGGGATCGAGCTAAGGGTAGACCAAGAAAGTTTGCATGACAATTAGATAACAAAGCAAATTAAATAAGAGGAGTAGATAAGAGAGAGCGGATAAGATGAAATTGTAAACCCCCAACAACTCCATTCATCCATAGTCTTTTTCTCGTCAATTGAATCAACCGCATTTGTATGTTTATTTTGTCTGTTTGCATTCACACCAATTAATTTTCTTTACATGTCTTACGATTTCAATTTGCATGAACGATAAGACCTTCGAGTCTCTTGGGAAGAACGATATTGGGTTTACCAATTATATTACTTGAAACGATCTGGTACACTTGCTAGAGAGTCAACAATTATCATTGCAACATGTTATCTACTTCTTCCGCCACTCAGGCATCCACATGTACCTTATATCCTGTCTCTTCATATCTCTCATATGATGCACTATCATCTCTTCATATGTCCTTAATCTTTCCCAAGTTAGTGAATTTAAGCCCTATAACCAAGCCATCAAACATGATTGTTGGAGAAATGCTATGGATCAAGAAATTGCAGCTTTAGAAAATACCAAAACTTGGGTTTTGACTGATCTACCTTATGGAAAGCAACCTATCGGATGTAAATGGGTATACAAAATAAAGAGGCATGTTGATGGGAGTACTGAACGATACAAGGCAAGGTTAGTAGCCAAAGGCTACACACAACAACAAGGCTTAGATTACTTTGAGACTTTTTCACCTGTTGTCAAACTCACAACAGTAAGATTGGTTCTAGCTTTAGCAGCTTCCAAACATTGGTATTTACATAAACTAGATGTAAATAATACTTTTTTACATGGGGATCTAGATGAAGATGTATACATGTCTCTTGCAAGTTGTTAAAGTCTTTATATGGACTCAAGTAGGCCTCTAGATAATGGAATTACAAGTTGACAACTACTTTACTTTCTTTAGGCTACATACAATCAAAATCATATTATTCACTTTTTGTCAAAAGTGATTCTGCTCATATCACCATCTTACTTGTTTATGTAGNTGATATAGTTTTGGCAGGTGATGACATCCAGGAAATCCAAACTGTGAAGGCTCTATTGAATGCAAAGTTCAAAATTAAAGACCTAGGCCAACTCAAGTATTTTTTGGGCTTAGAAATTGCAAGATCATAACAGGGCATCAATTTGTCACAAAGGAAGTATGGTCTAGAGTTACTAGAAGATGCAGGATTGTTGGGATGTCAACCTGTTTCTACTCCGTTACAGCCAAACACAAAATTCTCCAAACAGAAGGAAAACCCTATTCAGATGTGCAAGCCTATAGAAGACTTCTTGGCAGGTTATTATATCTAACCAACACAAGACCAGATTTATGTTTTGTTGTTAGTACTCTCAGTCAATTTCTTTCCAATCCTTTGGAAGATCACTATGCAGCAGTAATAAGGATCTTGAGATATATCAAGAACAATCCAGGACAAGGATTATTCTTTCCCTCCAACACAGAACATACTCTTAAGGCGTTTAGCGATTCTGATTGGACTGCTTCTCCTGACACTAGAAGGTTTGTAACTAGTTTTAATGTATTCTATGGTGCATCCTTAATCAGCTGGAAAAACAAGAAGCAAGGTACTGTATCTAGATCATCAACCGAAGAAGAATATAGAGCCTTAGCTCCCACAACATGTGCTCCATGATTTGAAACAGCCTCTACCACAACCAGTTCCTTTATTTTGTGACAATCAATCTGCTATACAAATTGCACAGAATCCAGCCATGCATGAGAGGACAAAGCATATTGAAATTGATTGTCATCTCATAAGGGATAAAGATCAAGCTGATGTAATTAAGCTCCTGCCCATTTCTACTTCAGCTCAACTTCCAAACATTCATACTAAAGCTTTGCATCCCGCACAATTTCAATATTTGTTGTCCAAGTTGAGCATTAAGGATATATATGCTACAACTTGATTGGGATATTGGATTTAATTTATTTTTCGTTCATATCTGTGCATTTATGTTCATATATTTATATTCTGCTTTTATATTTATATTCCGTTTTATATTGCTTTAAAGATATATATATATATATATATATATATATATATATATATATATCAATTGTAGTATCTCCTTAATCTTGGTTTTCGTTGAATATGGCTGTTTACATCAATATATTCTTTCTATTGAATTATACTTAATTAACTTTTATCAAAATCTATAACATGTTGAAAAACTTTTACACTATAAAATAAAGTTTACATTTTAATAGCCTTGTATAAGCAATTTATTCCAAAAAAAAAACTTATTATGCATAAAACAATAATTTAATAAATGTGGCCTAAACCAAAAGGCAACACGTGTAAGTGTGCTCTAAAGCCTACTGGAAACCATGGTTGTTTATAGGACTTTGAGCAACGATTTTGAAAATATTGTGATATAAAATCTGTGGCCTATTACCTACCGTCATGCAAACCTAGACCATGGCTAAAAAAGTAGTTGTCTAAACTTTGTCACAATTTTGTACTTTATGCCACAATTTTATGTTGTTGTCTAAATTGATTCTTGTTGTAGTGCCTTTTGAAGAGTTGGAGCTGGAATGGACTGTAGAAACATACACCTTGTTGTGGCAAGTGAAAAAGATTGTAGAGTTAGTTAAAACAAGGAGTTGAACCTTGTTTGGACACTTGGAACTGGTTGGAGAAGTTGTTGGCAACTTGGAACAGCCATTTGGAACTCAAATGGACAACTTCTCCATGGATGATTGACCTGCGCCAGCCAATGACTTTTGGAAGAGCTAAAGAAGTTGACTTGTTACTTAGGTGACTTGTAACTAAAGCTAGGATAGCTTGGGAAGTTTTACCTATTGTTGGCAGTTAATAATATGGCCTATAAAATACAATTTTCCAAGTTTAAGTAGCAATCAAGCCTATATACGGTATTAACTAGACTTCATTAAACACCATTATCCATCACATATATTCCATTAGTCAGTTTTAGTTTTAGTTTTCTTTAGTTTAGTTTTATGAGTTTTGGAGAGCATTTGCTTTTAGGTTCTTGGCTGTCTTAGACTACAATGTGTGCAATGGCAATCAAGATTGTATTTTGTATTAAAACCAGGTTTCATTTCCAGTTTTTAATGCAAATGAGTTTTCTAATTTTTCTTTCATTATTTTATTGTTCATTTATTTTCAGTTCTTTACATATCTCATTTACAATTTTTGCAATTTACAATTTTCATTATTTTATTGTGGGATTTTGAAAATTCTAAACACATTCCATGAATATTAATACTCATTGAAATATGTTCCATTCATTAGTTTTGAATAAATCACAATTTGTGTTCTTGGAATCATTTCATCAAACAATCAATGATTTTTTAGCATTTTGTCTTTGGCATTTTCACAAGTAGTTTTATACATTGCACTTCTGCATTGTTTTAGGTAGATGTACCAATTAGATCATGTTCCATTTATATTATCATGATGTTTTTCATATTCATTAATCATATTACATTATTATAATGTCATTTGCATATTCATTTGAGCATTTCATTCATATTTTACACTTTAATATTTTGTCACAGTTTCTACATTTTTTCTTGTCTTGCCTTTATGTTCTTATTTTTTGCATGAGTTTCTTTCATCAATATAGACTACTTACAGTCAGGCTTGTCTAATAGGGTTTTTAGCGTCTAATGGTAACATAAGGTCTCTTATTTACAAGATTAGTCCTCTGTAACAACGGGATCCTATGATCATAATTTTCTCTTGATGTAGAAAGACAAGATGCTTCAAATATATCCTTAAATTGTAGGAGAAGTTGATTAGCAACATTAGGTACATTATTCAGGGAAGCAAGTGTTTTAAGTAACTGTAGTAGTAACCCCTCTTCCTTATGATACCTTTGTAGAATAGACAACTAAATCCCTTTAATTAAGGTTTTACCAAATTGTCTGCTCAATGTCCCAATGAAGAAGCTCCCTACAATACCAACCTTTTCCTACGCACGTAGAATAGCGTAAAGAGTTTTTCAAATCTCCAAGTAATGTCGCTAGGGTAAGAAGCCATTTAATCCCTAAGACCAGATCACATCAACTAATAGGAATCAACAACTTAGAATTGAATTTATGTTGTTAAATAGTCCACTAGAATTGCCTAACAATAGAGGTGATCAATACTTTATTTCCATCAACTACTTCTATACATTGATAGGTTTTGATTATCTCCACCTTACATCTAATTTTCTTAACCATATCCACATCTAAAAAGTTACAAGTGTTCCTACCATCAATGAAAATGTATATCAATGCTTTCTTCTAGTAGCCAATAAATCTTATAGCCTTGGAAGATGCAATTTAGCGATAATTCGCTACAAGAATTATTCAATATACCGATGGATATTTATCAACAAATTATTTTCCATTGGAAATATGTTGTTACAGGCAAATTTACCAACAGATTATGATAGAAATTTTCAGTAATTACAACGATAAACTATATGTGTAAAATATGCACTAGTAATGTCGTCGGTAAACTACATACATCATTATTGATAGATTAAAGTCGTTGGTAAGTGCCTAAGTAAATTTGATTAAAAATTTGGAGGTTAGTTTTCCCCTTCTTATGAATGAAAGACCTTAGAGAAAACAACGAAGGTGCCTCCCATGAGACTCATGTCAATACATTGTGTGAATCAACTTTTGTTAAAGACAAAATCGTTTATGTACCTAAAAGTTCTCATATTTTGAAGTTTAATCAAATAACATTGAAACCCGATAATAATAAAAAAATAACCTGTCACCAATAAGGAGTATTGGTAAAACCTGAAGAATTGTTTTGATGATGCTGCAAGAAGTATTACTTGAAGAGAACATTAGAATTATTTAAAAAGCAACTTGTAGAATTTGGGTGTAGTAGGAAAATCTTAAACCTTGTATTTTTAACTTAAATAATCGATTATGGACAAGCTATAATCGATTATCACTTGCATTTTGTATTAGAATAATCGATTATCATGAAGC
>NW_014543981.1:482295-484832 GCF_000741045.1 Vigna radiata var. radiata | reverse complement strand
AGGACACAAATATTGGAAATTTTGATGAAGATAAATATGTAATTTATAACACAAGTCAACGTCTTCCTTTTATCACTTGGTTTTGATGAGAGTTACTCTTGTTCTGATGATAAATTTATATATTGTCATATAATATCAAAATATTTTATTATTTATTGACTAAATATTTTATGTTTGTTATATATGGCTAGTACCATACACTTCCTTCATCATATCCATCTTCTCTAAGGAAAATGAGTCAAAGCTTAACAATGGTATTGCTCACTATAATATCATCTTTGTGGGTGAATAAGAATAATATCACTTTGAGGCAACAAGAGTTTATTGTCCTAGGATTATAAAACTTATTAAGTCTAAATCTTAGATGTATGTTTAATAAAAAGTGAGATTTTGTTTTTTTTTAATTGATCTTTCAATATTTATTTATTTATGTAGTTTAAGATTTTCTTATGTGGCTTAATTANTCGTTGTATTTATATTATATTTAAATAAATTTCATGTTCCTAAACTTTTTTTTGTAAAAAGTTATTAAAAGTTTCCATATATTAAATTTTTCTTTAATATAAGATTTGTTAAACTTAAGAAGGATGAATTGCTACTTCTGAGTGTATAAAAACATNGAATATTCAAAAATAACTTTTCTAAAGTAATATTGAAAATATAAAATAAAAATTTTCTTAAAAAAAAATGTAAAACACTAGTTTGATAAAAAAATAAAAAATACCATACAAAAATAATAAAAAATAAAAATATACTATAATTAAGCAGGTCTACCAACTTATGTCATGAAAAATAATCTTCAATTTTGTATAGAATTTATTATTATTTAGATTTTTAAAATGGTTGATTTATATTATTAAAAGTAACATGAAATAATTGTATATACGGTTGATTTATTAGTACGGACTACCTTAGTGGTTTGATGGTTAGAATAACTTCTTAATCATTTAAACACTTAGGTTCGAATCCGTACATTCAAATCAAGGAAAGGTACCAAATGAGGTATTTCAAAATACCTTTTATAATGTAATAATGAAAACCTATATTTTTTATAATTAAAAGTAAGACAAATCATTTAATGTATCATAGACGTTTCGTTACATGTTACTTAAGTTACTCGCACACACATATAAATTAAGTGTAAATCAAAATCATTTCATAAACTTCTTGTTACGAGTTACTTGAGTAGTTTGATGGTTTGGAGTACTCCTTACCAATTGAAATACTTAGGTTTGAAATTTGTAAATCAAACAAAGTGAGTTAAAAAAATATAATAAGTTATTTGAAAAAGTTTTTTTATAATAATTAAAAAAATATAATGTTTTTAAACAAAATTAAGCTATTCAATAAGTTATTTGACAATATATTTATATGCTATAAATAATGCATAACATTCATCTTGGTTGTCATTAATGTTTAGAACATGCTACAATGGTGAACTTAAGATTTCTCACTAGGTGCTCAAGATGGAATCAACCAAAGAGATGCCTAACAATTATGTACTTATTTTCTCATTTTTCCAACTAGTTATGAAGAGTTTGATACGCGGATAATTTTCTAGACATGGGAATGAGTTTATGAATTTTTCATAGCAAGAAAATTTGAAAGATGAGGAAACAAATTTGAATTTTTAAGGTTCTAATGATGTTAATAATGCCCAAAGACTCCAACAAGAGGTAAACTCAATCAGAATAGGCTTCTCTAAGCTCCATGCATGGGAAAGAAATGGTCGATATTGACAATGATAATGATATATTTTAAAATATCTTTTATTTAATAATCCTGAAAATATAATTATTTAATATTTTGTTGGAAATTGTTAGAAAATAGGATACAAAAGAGGAATGTGCAACTTACAACACAAGAATTAATGTGTTCCTTCTACCATCTAGTCACTTTTTTTATAATATATATTCTTTATGTGAATGTCTCGTTACAATTATTTACATATTTCATGATTAGATAAGTAGTTTAAGACAATTCTTTCAACATACCATTCTCTTAAAGGAAAAAGGACCAAAATTGCATGGAAAATGTTTTGGTTTGCTATAATATAGTCTTTATGGCTATATAGAAATAATATAAATTTCATACAAATAATTAAATTGTTTTTTAAATATAAAACTTACTAAGCCTAAATCTTTTTAAATGAATTTGAAAGAAAGCATAAGATTTCATTTTTCTTGAATAGTTATAACACACACATATATATATATTATGAGAACATATATAAGAAGAGCAAGTATAACTCCCATTTTAAAGCTAGGTTACAAAATGAATAGACATTTATTTTTATAATTATAAGTTGTATATTTCTTTTTATGTGTTTGTATTGTATTTTGTAATAGTTTCCCAGACAATATTTTGTATTATGAAGTAGTTTGCAAAAAGTTTTGTAATAAATGCTTTTTATATTCAAACCTTAGAAAACTATTAAAAATTAGGACACAAATATTGGAAATTTTGATGAAGATAAATATGTAATTTATAACACAAGTCAACGTCTTCCTTTTATCACTTGGTTTTGATGAGAGTTA
>NW_014543981.1:465991-475516 GCF_000741045.1 Vigna radiata var. radiata | reverse complement strand
TATACATACATATATATATATATATATATATATATATATATATATATATATATATATATATATATATATATATATATATATATATATCTACATATACATATATGTATATGTATGAATTTTTATCCGTATGTAACATGAGCATTGCATACTGATATTATATACGAATCCTAGAAGGAGAATTACATACAAATATTATATACGGATTTGACATACGGATATATCCGTATATAAAATTCGTATGTAATTTTCGCCCGAGGTTGCAGAAGAGTTTCCTAAGGATAAGATCCGTATGTAAGTGTTATAATGCGTATATAAGTCAAACAAGTGTTACCTAACGATCTTATACACGGATCTGGAAATCAATTTTATTTATTTTTTTAAATTGAAATTAGATTTCATTAATTCAAAACTTGTTTCAAACACTTAGTCGAGCTGTGTTCTCTCAAATGTCTCTCGAACCCTAACTCTGCCCTCTCCATACTAATTCTCTCAAATGTCTCTACAACCGTAACTTCAAGTCTTCACTCTCCATTCTGTCAAATCTCTCTCAAACCCTAGCTTCAACTCTCCACTCTCGACTCATTGAAACTGTCGTCTTTCGAACGCACTGAAATACTCGAGCTGTGTTGGTGCAAAAAACTTTTTCCCTAAATCTCGTTGTGTCTCGTTGAGGAATCTCGTTCGTCAGTGTCGTTTTGCCTTCGTGGTTAGGTGGCGGTCTTCGTTAGGTGATAACGGTTGAAAAACCGTTATTTTTATACTTAATTTTGATATCAAATACACCCTTGTTGACTTAGAAACTTGATTTGACTCATGATTTTTCTTTAGTTTTTTGAATAAAAGAGTTGAGAACATGTTTTATGATTTTATCATTAAATTCCCTTGATTTTGTAGGTTTTTGGAATAAATTGAAAGACAGGTTGAAGTATCAAATGGTTGGAGTGCAGAAAAGTCAAATAGAATGTAGAAAAGTCAACTAGTCAACCAGAAAAGTCAACAGTCAACCAGAAAAGTCAATCAGTTGACTAGAATGTTGTTTAGAGCGTTGAGTGGCAGTTTTGGGCGCCGAGCGGCAGTGAGGCAAACCATTGAGCACCATGTTTGAGCGCTGAGCGCTGGGGACACAGGCTTGGACCTGTTTTATGTTATTTTTATGATCTGATTGGGCTTGGACTTGTTTTCTGTTATTTTTATGCCTTATTTAAAGGCCAGAATGTCTTAGGGTTGGTATCTTTTGATGGCTTAGGCATAGAAACACACTTTTCACCCCTTTGGGGTAGATTTGGAGATGGTGGCAACTCTCCTTTTCCCCTTTTAGGGTTTCTATCTCTTTCATTTCATTGTTCACCTAGTTTCTCCATGACGATAGAGAACTAATCTTATTTGTTGCTTGGGAAATATGTAACCTCTAAACTCTCTTATATTGAAATTCTTGTTTTATTCATATTGCTTGCATATGCTTATATTATCAATTGTTGGGTTTCTTATCTATACTTAATGCTTTTATCGTTTAACTCATTCGGTAAATGTTGTTTGTCTTTATCGATACGGAGACGTACGGTAATGTCATGAACTGATAGGAAATTCCTTGATTAAGGTAATACCACCTAGAGATAGGGGTAGGACAATCAATTGTACTTTGCTTCTATTTATAATGCATTGCTAATTACTAGGGGAGACTAGAGATAGTAAGCCGGTAATTAGTAATAGACTCTTTTCGCCAAGAGATTGGGTTTAGGGTAGACTAAGAAAGTTTGCATGACAATTTGATAATAAAGCGAATATAATAAGAAAAGTCGGTATATGAGAGTGATTGGGTGAAATCTGAACCCTAGCAACAAATCCATCTCATATTATCAACATCATCCATCTACTTTTGTGATTAACCTCAATTGATCAAATTGCATTCATGTTTATTTTTCCGTGCTTTATATTCAAAAATCCCAAAATATTGTTCTTACAGTCTTGATTGGTTAAGCAAAAGCACAATAGTTTAGTTCCATGAGTCTCATGGGAAAACGATACTTGGACTTACCATTTTATTATTACTTGATACGATCTGGTACACTTGCCAAAGTGTTAACAAGTTTTTGGCGTCGTTACCGAGGACTCGTGGTATAACTATTCTATGTGTGTGATTCTTAACCGATTAGACCTTCTATCTTTCTTTCTATATATCTTTTTGTTTTTATTCTCTATCTTTACTTAAAAAAAAACGACAAAAAAAATATCTTTTTCTGTTTTTATTTTTCTGTTTTTATCTTTCTGTTTTTTTTTTAAAAAAGAAAAGAAAATAAAATAATATCTTCTCTTTATTCTTCTCCTCATTCTTCTCCTTATCTTTCCATCTTTCTATCTTTCTTTCTATTTTTATCATTCTATTTTTATTTTTCTATCTTTATCTTTCAAAAAAAAAAAAATTAAAAAAAAATTAAAATAAAAAAAAGAAAATAAATGTAAATAATATATATATATATATATATATATATATCTTACAATTTTTATTTTTATTTTATTTTTTGGGCTAATTCTGTGCTCTATTGTAGTGTTCTTTAGTATGTGCAAGATAAAATTTGTACTAGGAGCATAAGATCATCAGGAAGCAGATAAGGAAGAAGAATTGGTTCACCAACATCCTGATGTAAAACGTGACAAACCCAAATTTGGCACACCAAGTGAAATGCAAGAATAGGTTATGGGTTGTCAAGACTATCAAAGCAAACACAGCTCTTAAAGTTGGTGACAAGGAAATTTCTAAAATTTTGGTGTCATGAAGGAAGGAAGAACACCAACATAAAATATCAACACCTACTGATGGGAGGCAACCCAGTTTCTAACCCAGATTCTGAATTTATTTTATTTAATTTCATTTAATTTGATTTTATTTTTTTTAGGTTAAATGCTTCTTCTGATGGCAGTAGTGATAACATCTACTGATGGATGGTTTTACAACATCTACTAATGGATGTTAGGTGATTTGTCATCTACTAATGGAAGCCGATGAAGATAAGGAAGATTGGTGTCTACTGATGGATGCCAATGAAGATAACAAAGATTAACATCTACTGATGGATGCTATATGGTTAGACATTGATAACGGTTGAGAAACAGTTATNTTCATGTGCCATTTTAGACCAAATTACACCCTTTAAGACTTAGAATGANCTTAGAATCAAGTAAAANNCAATAAATGAGTCNGTCGAGAGTCAAAAGCTGTTTTTAGCGATATTATGCTTGTTTTGCATTGTTTTGAAGCTATTTTGATGAAAGTGAAGATGGAGACTGAAGATGAAGGTCTTAGACTCAAGACAGAAGAAGAAAATTGAAGAAAAGAAGAGTCTAGGAACCGCCCGGCGGAAAAATTGCACCGTTGGGTGGTCCAGTGCGAGGAGGAAGCACTAGGGTTTGCTTTTCCATTCTTCCATTATTTTGATCTAGGTTAACCATGACAATGGTGAACTAAACCCTTTTGTTGTTGGGGGAAACAATGTAATCTTTTGAAACTCTCTTTTATTGAAACTCTTGTTTATTTATATGATTCTTCATATGCTTTGATTATCAATTGTGGGGTTCTCATCTGTGCTTAATGCTTTTATCGTTTAACACATTCGATAACTGTTGTTTGTCTCTATTGATACGGGAACGTACAGTACTGTCATGAACTGGTGAGAAATTCCTTGATTAAGCAATACCAACCTAGGGATAGGGGGTAGGACGATCAATTGTTTTTGCGTCTATTCTTACTACATTATTAATTGCTAGGGGAGGCTAGGGATAGTAAGCCGGTAATTAGTAATAGGCTCTTTTCGCCGAGGGATCGGGTTAAGGGTAGGCCAAGAAATTTTGCATCACAATTTGATAATCAAGCACATTAAAAAAGAGGAGTAAATAAGAGGGAGCAGATAAGATCAAATTGTCAACCCCCAGCAACTCCATTCATCCATAGTTTTTTTCGTCAATTGAATCAAACACATTGCATGTTTATGTTCTGTCTTTGCATCCACAACAATTAATCTTTTTCTACAAGTCGTACGATTTTGATTCACACGAACGATCCTTTCGAGTCTCTTGGGAAAAACGATATCGGGTATTACCGATTATATTACTTGCACGATCTGGTACATCCTACAGTGAGTCAACAAGTTTTTGGCGCCGTTGCTGGGGACTCGAGGTTATTTTAAGTAGTGTGAATTGATTAAATTCGACTTGATTTTTCATGTTTGTTTTTATTCTAATAAATGTTCTCTAGGGTTTTGTGCCTAATGTTTGCAGAATGCAGTATGGACAAGGATTTGATTATATGGGCACTCAATCATACCAAAATAATTTCAATCAATGGTAGGAACCTCACTCATACAAGGATCAAAGTCAATATGGACAAGCTGTTGAGCCTCATTTTATGCCTATACCAAGAAGAGTCGAATCTGATGAACTTTTTCAAAGGATTATGAACTTTGAACCATACCATGTCAAAGGCATAGATGAGGATATTAAGAATGATGAATTCTTCTCACAAGACATGTATACAAGACTTTCTTCTCATAGAAGCATGGAAGAGAGGGAACATTATCAGTGGCAACAACAATTCTCTTCACCAATAGAAACATGGGAGTATGATCAACAACTTTATCAACAAACCGTTGATGTAACGAAACAAGTCAAAAGCTTGAATGAAAAGTTCGACAAATTTCTAGAAAGGTGTGATGCTAAGAGATATGAAGTTACCTTCAGGATATTGGAGACACAAATTGATGAGGTTGTTGATAAAGAGGAGGTGGAGAGAGAAGTGTAAATGATAGAAGAGGAGAAAATAGGGGAAGATGAAGCAGAAAGGTTGAGTGAGGGAGAGAAAGATGAGGAGAAAGAAAAAGCAGTGGTTGAGAAAAAAGAAAAAAATAAGAAAATAAGAAAAAAGAAAAAAAGAGAGTGGAAGAAGGAGAAGGTTGAGAAAAAGAGGAAGAGAGGAAAGAAGAAAAGATCACATGAAAAACCTCTTCCTCATACAAAGAAAAATCATAGGAAGGGAAAAAAGTTTAAGTTGGAGATCTTCAAGAGATTGGAGACTAAAGTTCCTATGGTTGAAACATGGAAGCATGTGCTTGGTATTCTAAACTTCATGAAGAAATTCAGCAGGAAGAAGAAAAAGAAAAGAATCTCAAGCGAGAGGATTGTCAACACCTACTGATGGGTGTTTGTTGGGGTCATCCTAACTGTTGTAAAGTATTTGTATTTCTATTTTTAGTTTAGGTTTGTTTCCTTTTTAAACTTGTAAATATTTGAATTTTTGAACAAATTCTGGGTAGCATCTAATGAGTGATGCTAAACTTTTATGTATCCACTGAAGGATACCAAGAAGGCACACCTACTGATGGGTGTTGGACGGAATTGCACTTACTAACAAGTGCTTAGCAGGTTTGGGTCAGGCTCGTGACGTTAAACTAGTGCTACCTGGGAGGCAGCCCAGTTGTTTTGTTTGTTTGCTTGTTTTTCAAACTCTATTTTAAGTACATCATAGTTTGCATCTTCATCTGTGAGGGGAAAGACATGTAAGTGAAAAATTGAAGGCAAAAATCAGGTGCTACAGGGAAGAATCATTCAAAAGAAAGAAAAAAAGTGAGAGGATAAAGTACCGCTCACCGCCGGGTGGTGCAACTTAACCGCCGGGCGGTGGCAGCGAGAACCCTAGCCCGAGCCCTTTAAAGCTGGGCGGTTTTCGGTGTTCTGCACTTGATCCCTCTCCTTTGTATTTCGCCAAGCGGTCTTCTCTAACCTTAGTACCCAATTTGCACCTTCACAAGGGTTTCCAAAGAGTTTTCCCACACTTTCTTATCACCCACTCACTGAAACCTAGTTCTTTGTTTAAAATTTGGGGGGTTTTAGGTGAAAGTTGTGCATTAGAAGTTGTTCATCATCATTTGCAAAAATTCTTGCAAGCATTTCACATCTCCACTCAAGTAAGTTTTGCAACTTCATTCTTTAGTTTCTAATTTTGGAAATTGATGAAGAACATGCTTAGGAACATGACAAATTAGGGTTTTGGATTTCTTTGCATAGATTGTCAAATTAGGAACGGTTTTGACCGATTAAGTTGCTTGAATTTTGTTTGTATGGTTGAAATTAGTGTTTGAGTGGAGATTAGAGTTGTTTTAAAGCAATTTTTGAGAAAACCCTCTCGCACCGCCGGGCAGCCACCTTTACCGTCGGGCGGTGTTAATACTGATGCATACCGCGGAGTGGTCAACTTTGACGCCGGGCGGTCTGCTGCAATTTTTGTTGAATCCTTGATTTTGATGCATAAAGGCAGGGGGGACCTGTTTTACCCCAGTATTGAACTGTGTCTGTGTTGAAAGTGTTTGATCATGTATTAACTTCTAATGACAAATTCCTGCGGTTTGTTTTGAATTATATTTTATGCAGAAATGGCACCAGCATCACGTAAAGGGAGAAGTACTGGCAGCAAAAGGAAGGAGTCGGAAAGGCCGAGAGGATTTAACTCCCATAGGTTCCTCTCTAAACAACATGAGGACCACTATGCAACTGTGCAGGAGAGAAGATTGCTGACGGAGAGGAAAACTTCCTTCATCCCTGACTTAGCTCCTGAATTTGGAGCAGAGATTTTGAGGAGAGATTGGGAGAAGTTGACTACCTACCCAGCACCGGCTAGCATTGAGGTGGTGAAGGAATCCTACACCAACGCCTTATCAAGAGGTGGGATTGCTGTTGGGAGGTATAGGAGTTTCGTGAGGGGGCATGTTATCAGGTATGACCCCGACACCATAAACAGCTTTTTGGGCACAGAATGGCCAGGGGAGCAGTGCCAGTATGAGGCACAGGTTGGTTTGTTCAGCGACTTTGCCGCAATTGAGAGGGTTATGTGCCTCCCTGGGAGGCATTTTCAGACTAATCCTAATGGAGCATCAGTTAACATTAGGAGATTGGATTTGACGCCTTTGGCCCGATACTGGATGGCATTCACTCATGCCAACATTTAGCCTTGCTCCCATATCTCTGATGTCACGATGCATAGGGTCCTTCTTATTTTTTGTTTGATGAGACAGATGGATGTGAACGTCGGCACCATCATCGCTGACGAGATACAGAGCTGCGCTACTACAGTGAGCAACAAGACACCATTGGGACATCCATCTTTGATTACCTTTCTTTGTCGACAAGCTGGGGTGGACAATGCAGTCCCACCATACGAGAGACCCAGGAATGCGATTGATGCATCCTATTTTCATCAGTACTACGTTAAGGTAGAAGCAGTAGGAGGAGTACCCGGGAGACGTCGCAGAAGAGCTGCAGCACAGCAGCAACAGGTACTTGACGACGCATCAGCACAACAGGCTGCTCCCTTTCACATGCGGGACATGTATATGTCCCTGTTGGAGTCCAGGATGGAGGCCCTTTATAGGGGACAAATAACAACTGCTGAGATGATAATCAGATTGTATGATCATCCGCTAGTACATCGGTGGACCATGGATGAGTTTCATGCAGCAGTGGCTTGGCCTCAGGAGCAGTCAGAGAACAGTGACTCTGGCACTGAAGCGCCAAACGCCGATGGGGATGCTAATGATGGGACCCAGGAGGACTCAGATGACAGTATGGGTTGATGGAGGGCATCTACTGATGGATGTCCATTTGATAGATAGGAGTTTATTTTATTTTTTTCTGATGACTTTGAACTCTTAGAATAGGTTGCATTATATTTTCTGTATGTATGCTTGGCTCAATACTTTTTTGAAAATGTTTGACTGACTAATTTGTGTGATGAGCCTATCTGATGATGATTTGATGTGGATGAGAATTGAGTTGCAAAGCATGTTGACATTCTGTGAAACAGATGGGTGATGACTTATGATTGTGGTTATGATGTTAGGCAGGGTGTATGAATGAATATTGTGTGAAAACGCATGTTGTGTGAGGTATTGAGCTCCAGAGTTTTCATTGCTATATGTATTGTTCACAGGAAAGCATGAATGATATTGCCTTAATCTGGATGATTGATTGAATTGCATGTGAATGTCATATGATCAAGGCCATTTTTGAAAACCCTTCTCTAGCCAAATTTTCACCCAAAGTGTGTGAAAATATTATACCCTTTTTGGACCTTAGCCTTAAACAGGATGTGAACCCTTGTCTTGAGATTCTTTACCTTGAGTTAGGATGAGCTTAATTGTATGTGATGGAAAGGTTCAAGTTTGGGGTTACATGGGGGAAATTGAAAGGCAATTGAAAAGCATTGAGCTCAAAAGTTGTGAAAGAAAAAAATACATGAGAAAAAGAAAAGAAAAAGAAAAGAAAAGCATGAAGATGGGTTCAATGCAAAAGAAAAGGGAAAAAGATTGGGAATAAGTGAGATTGGTGAGGAAGAGAGTTGTACTTAAATGTTGAATACTATGGTAGCTCTCTTAACTCAAGGACTTTGCATTCCAGAAAAACCAATTCTTCTTGTTAGCCCAGCCTCATTACAAGCCTTGGAAAAGTCCTTTTGATGGCATTCGCATGTAAGAATTTTTGTTGTTCTAGATGAATGGCAATTTTGTTTCGTGTGACTTGTGAATGATAGAGTGTTGGAGTGTTACCCTAAACACTTGTGTGATTGAGTGAAAGACTTGCCTGGTGGGAATTGCTAAATTTCATGATTACATCTATGCTTAGTGGATTGATCATTCATAATATGTACCATCTGTTGAAAAACTTGTGAACTGAACTGAATTGGAAGCATGTGTGTATCTTGATTTGATTCCACTTAAAATCTGCAGTTCAGTAGTTCTCGTCATGTACTTTGGGAATGTTGCACCATTGGATGAAATAGTAGAAAGCCAAGCTTTGTTTTGTTTACTTGAGGACAAGCAAAGTTCTAAGTTTGGGGTTGTGATAACGGTTGAGAAACAGTTATTTTCATGTGCCATTTTAGACCAAATTACACCCTTTAAGACTTAGAATGACCTTAGAATCAAGTAAAACCCAATAAATGAGTCAGTCGAGAGTCAAAAGCTGTTTTTAGTGATATTATGCTTGTTTTGCATTGTTTTGAAGCTATTTTGATGAAAGTGAAGATGGAGACTGAAGATGAAGGTCATAAACTTAAGACAGAAGAAGAAAATTGAAGAAAAGAATGGTCTAGGAACCGCCCGGTGGCAAAATTGCACTGCTGGGCAGTCCAGTGCGAGGAGGAAGCACTTGGCGTGGACGCTGGGCGAATTTGCGATCAGAGGCAAACCGTCGGGGGGTGGCCCCCTGCCGTCGGACGGTGGCGCGATTAAGGGCAAACCGCCAGGCGGCATAAGTGTGTCGTCGGGCGATTGGCCGCTGGGCCTGGGCCTATTTTCTGTGACGCTCCTCAGCTATAAATAGCCCTGTTACGATTTCATTCTCTTTCTTTTGACAGAAGAAGGCGGCCAGACCTAATTTTCACTCTCTGGAGAGGATATCTTGGATGCTTAGGCTCCTTTTCATCTTATCTAGGGTTTGCTTTTCCATTCTTCCATTATTTTCATCTAGGTTCACCATGACAAT
>NW_014543981.1:459150-465341 GCF_000741045.1 Vigna radiata var. radiata | reverse complement strand
TGTCTTTGCATCCACAACAATTAATCTTTTTCTACAAGTCTTATGATTTTGATTCACATAAACGATCCTTTCGAGTCTCTTGGGAAGAACGATATCGGGTATTACCGATTATATTACTTGCACGATCTGGTACACTTGCCAGTGAGTCAACAAACATCTACTGATGGATGTCAAGAACAACATTTACTGATGAATGCTACTAAGATAGCATCTACTAAGGGATGCTAGAAGATTTAGGTATCTACTGAAGGATATAGGAAGGTACACCTACTGATGGGTGACAGTAAGTTTTGCACCTACTGATGAGTGCTAGAAAGGTTTGGGTCAGGCTCGTGATGTTAAACAAGCGCTACCTGGGAGGTAAACCAGTTGATTGATTTGTTATTGAAAAATGTAAGTTATTGAAAAATGTAATGCAGCGGAAAAACATAGTTGACTGCTAAACAGGTATAGTTGACTGAATTTAAAGGGTGCAGGGATAGAGAAAATCAAACACTGGTTTTTATACTGGTTCGGCCAACAATGCCTACATCCAGTGTCCTTCCAACCTTGAAAGCAAATGCACTATAATGGTTGCGGTTTTTACAACAAGGAATTTATAGAAGCACCACGCAAAAATATAAATCTCCTCTCTAACCCAAATCCAAATATAGCTGCACACAAAAACCAGAATTGCAGCAAGAATCCNCTCTCCTGCAATCTGCACCCACGTGGAACAATCCTCAACGTGTCACCAGCACTCTTCATAGGATGCCAACCCTATCACAGCACGCTTCACAGGTTGCCAAGCCTATCACAGCACACTTCACAGGTTGCCAAGCCTATCACAACACACTTCATAGGTTGGCAAGCCTTCAAGATCAAACCATAAGCACCTTCTTTATGCAGTTATTGATTAAATAGTAACCGCAATTGGCTCCTCAATCTGAATCTCTCTCAAGAAAGATCACCACCGTCTTCTTGGAGAATTCTTGGAGCTTCTGAAACTGAGAGCTTTATCTGAAACAGGACAATGAAAATGTTAGATCACAAAAGTCTTAGAACAAATCGTGTTCTGTTTCTATTTATAGTTTTCCTGTCAGTCTCTGCATTGTGTAAAGAAGTAATACTCCCCCTGTCATTATGCATGAGTTTCAAAAACAGTTTGATGCACAATGCAGAATATCAGAATTCAATTTCCAGTTTAAGCACAGATTTGTATCATTGGTACACAATTCAAGCACATACATATATGCAATGACACAAATATCAACAATCACACAATATTATCTCAATTAAGATATGGAATCAGGTAAAGAACAAAGATAATATCAGATTATAAATGATTTAAGCAGTCAGTAAGGATAGAAACAAATTCCAGTCTTGGAATTTTTAACCCATTTTAGACGGACTCGAATGCATTAAATCATCAGTCGAATGCATTGCTTTCCCAAATGTTGAATTCCAATTGTATATGTCCAAAGCAATGTCCTTCCTGCAAAACCTTTCAACAACCTTTTCCAGATAAAGTATAGTGGTTATGCAAGAATAATATTTCATCATATCTGAAGTCAATGTAAAAGAATGCATGACAGTTATAGAACAGTTGACTTCATTCACAACACAATCGAATCAATCAAACAGAGTGTCAGATTTTATTTGACAGTTTAAGTGAATGGTTAAGTATATGGATTAATTCAAACCTCTAATAATATTTCCTTGATAGAAAAGATATTACATTGATAGAACACAACAAGGAAATACAAGCAAAACATTAAAATCATCAAAAGAAATGGCTTTATATGCCATTTTACAAAATGAAATGAACTAGTCTAGGACTTAACACACTTCTTAGATAAACCGAGCACTATTTAGATTCTGATAAATCTTCTATCGTAATATCTTCACTAAGATCATCTACATCCCTTTTCTCAGATTCTTCAGATGATGATGAGATGTCAATGTAGTGTTTGAATAAAAGATGCATCTTTTCATGTAGAGTCACAAGGGATTTGTTGAACTTGTTTATCCTTTTATATGTCCTCTTGAATCTGTCATTTACTCGGATTTCAAACTCTGAAGTGGATGATCCGAGCTCTTCATCGCTGTCCTTATTTATAGAAGGCTTATTTTTCTTCAGAGGAACATTTTCATCTTGAAATACCCAACCTTGAGAGGTATTCTTCAATCCTATACACGTTAGAGTAGCTTTACCAATCATGTTACCTCTGCCACATGTTTGCTTCTTTTCATCAGTAAAGTCAACTCCGTAATGTTCTAGGACTTTACTTATGAATACTCCATATGGGAGTTTATGTCCTCCACTAGTTCCTACCTCTACGATATGTTCTTTGAAGACAGCAACCCAATTCGTCTGTATTCTGTATTCAATTGCGTATAGCAAACAAACATCTACAGGAGTAAGCTTAGTGATGTTGTATCTTCCGGGCAACAAGATATGTCCAATGATGAATGCCACAACTTTTTCTTCAATATCAAGCCACTTGAATAAGAACCCTTTTTCCTTTTTATACCTTCCTTGGTATCTCATGAAACTCTTGAACATTTCCGTTTTTCGTACCATTTTGTATCTTAGGCAGTCAAACTTGTGAGATAGTTCACCTTCATTTTTCAATCCTATAAATTTCCACCAGATATCATCATCAATAGTGATGTCTACGCCTTTTACCGGAGAATGAATGTTTCCATTTACTTGTTTGACATTGTAGTAGAAAACTTCTACCAGTTCATCAAGAAACATAAACTTTTCTTGTTCAAAAAGAGCAAGTTCTGTCGTATGATGTCTGATGACTTCGTTGAGTGATCACTTAGTGATAAATCTTTCTCTGATTGTATCATCATTGATCCATCCAGAAGGATCAGCCTCTCTTCTTGCAGTCAATTGACGCTTTCTTAGTCTTGATGATAAAGAAGCCATTTTAACAGTAAGGCATAGAGCTTTCACCAGAATCAGAACAAAAGTTTGTTTATCAAGATGAATATGAAAGTCTTAGACGGTTTCGTTTCTTTATAGAAAGGAGACGCACCAAGAGCTATGCTTGAACCCTAAGTTAATCTTTAAAAAAAAAAACAGGGCATTTCAAATATTCAAAAGATGCAGTCGATTGAATTAAAATTGGAGTCGATTGTGACTTGTGAAAATCCTCTTTCAAGCAAATTTAATCAATCAAGCAATTAAGCACACAATGCAAACAATCATACAACAACAAACAATCAATGTATGCATGATGCAACAGTCAGATACAGATTTACTAGTTGTAGACCCTCAAAGTTTTTGAAATTGTCCGTAATTGATTCATCCTTGAGACAGTTCTGTATGAACTGCATAACCCTGCAAAACAGTTAAGTTTTGGTTGCTGGTACTGATGAGTCGATATTTTATTGATTTCACTTAGTTTATTGTGCTACAATTAATCAGGGAATTGTGCTTAATTGTCCGGTATTTGCCCGTTTTCGCTAATAATGCTTAATTTGACTGAAAATTCTAATTTTAATTAATTTGAATATTCTGAGCTAATTAATTGCACTCTTAATTGCAGGGAAAATTTTGGAGCATTGGGAGGAGACAAAATAATTCAAGACTCTCCATTTAGACATTTTAAATTTTATTGTATTGTAATTTTAATTGTTTAAACTTTTTGGACAAACCTTTGCACATTGGGCCATTGTTAAAAAATTATGAAGGGCCCAAAATTGTAGGACACTTGCCCTAGGGTTTCCTTTTATTCTTAGGGTGGACCCCACCCTCATTATATGACACTCACGGTCCTAGGAATCAAGTTCCAGCCGCCACTCTCCTCTTCTTGGCTGGAATGTTGTTTTGAAAAAAAAAATCTTTGCTTGAACCATGTTTGAATTATTGGATTTTGGATGAATATCTTTGCATTGAGCATTCTATCTTGCTCTCGGTCCAGTGTTATCACGACCAATATTGATTGGCATTGTTCTTTTTAATTTTGAAAGCTTCATTCCAACAAAGGAAGTGGCACAGTGATGGGCATTGGATAATGAAGGAGCACTTTTTTTTTTCATTGTTATGCAACATTTTGTTTTATTCTTTTTATTGAATAAAGAAACATTGATTGATGGATAGAAAAGGTTCCTGTTAAAGCTGCAACGTGACCAGCTGATTCCCTTTTACAATTTTTATTTGCTTTGCAATTAGAGAAATGGGTGAGAGTGTGTTGCTTTATCACATTTCCATTCTTTGCTTTTGGAATACCACGGTGGCTTTAATTTCTTTTAGAATGAAGAGGAGGTTAGGTGAAGTCTTTGAATGATGGGACTTGGTGCAGACACTTCATTCATTTAATGCCTTTCTTTTGTTTTATTTTTTTAAATCAAAAGTGATTTAGGTGATGGGATGAGAAGTACCGAGAGTTGGTAGCTAGATGAATAACATTTAGTTTCTTTTATTTAATTGTGAAAGTAGAAGCTACGTAGGGTATGTGTACGGTGCTTGATGCATGGCTTACATTAAGGAGAATTTCATCATTTGTTCTCATGAAGAAGGGTAACGTCCAACAACATTTCTTTTTGGAGAGCAAAGTCTTTAGATTTTCAATAGAAAGAAATGAGGCATGGTTCCTTTTGCTAAATGGTGTGCACAGTACTGTGAGAGTATTTTCCAATTGCTTTTCATTTAGTCAAAGCTTAGAGTGTACGGTGGTGTGGTGTTGAGAGAAGAAATTGAATTCACATTTGGAGTTGATATTTGTTTAGTTTAGGTGCAGTGATGTCTCGGCTTCTAGGAGGAAACCTTTTCAATTTCTTTCTTTTTTTTTCTTTTCTTTGAATGAAGCCTTGGTAGCTTACGTCCAGAGGTGGTAAGTGTATTGTGCATTTGATTTCTTTTAAGACAATTCATTTGGAAGGCACATTTACCTTAATCTTCATTGAATGAAAAACTTTGTGTGTCACGGCAAGGAGGAGCTCTTTTTAGAAGCAATTGCAATTTCATTTTCTCTTGGGAGGTGCACTATGGTCACGTGACTTGGTGGAGAAAAATTATATTTGCTTATTTCTTTTGCTTTAAATTATTTTACATTGTATTTTGAGTTGTTTTTCATCTTCTTAATTTAGTGATGCATATTAATAGTTTTAATTGTGTCTAGATATTTGTTTGATGCAATGTTAGGATTAGCAATTTCTTTTACTTTAATGTTTTCTATCTTATTCGGTTGTGTTTAATTTCCAGTTTTGATTTAGTTTAATTCTCCTTGCAAAAACACTTTCACAACCCCCCCCCCCCACTAAGTGTTTGACCTAATTCTCGAACCACATTTGGTCCTTGAGAGATGACCTAGGAGTCATTCCCTAGCTATACTGCATTTCACATATGCAATCAAATTTGTATGGGCCGCGACACCCATCAAATTTTGGCGCCGTTTCCGGGGACCAACGGTTCGGTTTTAGGTCTTTTGTTGTGTTTGTGTGTGTTGTGTTTTGTCTCGTGTTATGAGTGTGTTGTTTTGTTTTGTGTGTCGTGTCATGTTTGTTGCATTTAGATAGCTTTAGTTGCATATTTTCATTCCATTCTTCTTCTCCCCCCTTTTTCTACATGTCTACCTATTTTGATTATGTGAATAATGCTTATTCTGTCAGTGCCTATGATTATGATTCTCCTTCTGGATGTTACTCTGATGATTGTGATGTATACTCTGCTGATTTCTATGCTGAGAACAATATGACTCATCCTCCCACTCATGAGAGTGCTCTTTGGGAGCCAGTTTCACTTCATGAGGATGATGTTCATTTCGTTCCCACCTCTAGACTGATACATTTGATGCCTAAGTTTCATGGTTTTGCAGGTGAATGCCCACATAAACATTTGGAGGAGTTCCACGCCATTTGCTCTTCAATGAAACCTCCTCATATCCCTGATGATCACATGTTTTTAAGGGCATTTTTGCATTCATTACAAGGAGCAACTTGGGATTGACTTTATGGTCTTCCTCCAGGATCCATCAGTATGGTTACAACAACGATCCTGGATGGAATAACCCTAACTTGGGATGGTATGACACTCCATAACAATATCAACCATCTCATAATTAATAGTTTTAATTGTGTTTAGATATTTGTTTGATGCAATGTTAGGATTAGCAATTTCTTTTACTTTAATGTTTTCTATCTTATTCGGTTGTGTTTAATTTCTAGTTTTGATTTAGTTTAATTCTCCTTGCAAAAAC
>NW_014543981.1:437444-459065 GCF_000741045.1 Vigna radiata var. radiata | reverse complement strand
CAAAGGACTAAAAGCTTCCACTTTAGACAAATCCTAGGTAAGAGAGGTGAACCACAAGGGTTGCTTAAATACCAAATCTTGCCTTAGCCAGATTTATCTTAAGCTACTTACTAATTACCCTTTAAAATAAAATCACTTTTAAAATCAAAGGACACAACTCACAAACAATTAACAGACTCTAAGACTCCTAAAACGGGAGACAAACACAGCGGACTTTATTGTGACAGAAGTCACACCTAAACCTGAAACACAAAATCAAAGACAATAAAAAGAAAACAGTTAAAATTGCCAAGAGTTGGAAAGAGCACTAAGAACTCATCATATCTACTTGGACTTTATAAAAGTCCCTTTTACAACACAAACTAAGACTAACAGTGACAGTTGGGTTGCAAGCCCATCAAATACAAAGAAAAATAAAAACAATACAAATGAATCTCCTATGCTACGGTCCTTTGGTTCATTCAGCTTTCTTGCTTCATCTTGCACAATGTCTTCAAGTGTCCATGTTCCTTTCAACTCTCAAATCTAAATCACGAAACTCTGTGGGTCTAATCCTTGTTCTCGGTGCAGTTGATGCAGCTAAAGGAATTTTCGTTGCTTCCAATTGAAATTTGCTGCACAAGAATTCACTCAAAATCAGTAGTTCAATCGATCCAACAAAGCACAGTTCACAACCCAATCAATTTAAGCAAATAACTTCCTTATTCAGATGGTTGCTTCGGGCCTGCTCCACTAAACTAATCCCAATTTCTATTATTACACCCTGCAATGCTCAGTTCTAATTTAAGATCTGACAATAAAATGCAATGCAGGAATAGTATTTGCAATTTCTAACTCAGCATTCCACATGTCTAATTAAACCACGAAGTTACAATTCACTTTCAAAACAGTGAGTAGATCAATGATTCAGCAGGCAATGTTTGAACTAAGATGAGTGCAATGACAGTTTAAACATTCACAAGCACAAATAGCATCACCAGGAAATCAGTAAGCACATTCAAGCATTCAATATCTCACTGAATTCAGCAAACAATTTATGAACTAAATTGATTTCAAAAGCTTCTTAAACAGTCACAGCTGCTCTAGTTTGATTACTCCAATTTCCTTTCCTGCACCATGAACAATCCAAAACAGTTAAAAGAAAATTGATTCTTTCACAAATTGTCAAGCAATTAGGCCAAGTCAGCCTTACAAATCTCACAACACTCAAGGTTTCTCTTTAGGAACATAAAGCACACATGCAAGGTTTGGAAGGGAAAAATTCTCCCCTGGCAGTTTAAGGCTGGAGAGTCTTTTAGACCACCACCACCTAAGATGCTACCAAGCACACAAACCCTCTTTCAAATTCCAGAAATCAAAGAGTGAACATGCTTCTCAAACCAGATTGGCTAGGCTAAGTAAAGTGAAGACAGAACAGAGACAAGGCAATGGAATGATAACACAGATCAGACTCTACTCAGAGCTCTAAACTAGATTTCAAAAGCAAAGAAAAGCTTCAATTATAATCAGCAGATTAGAATGCGCATGTGATGGACAAAACCAGAGTTATCAATCAAGACAAGCAAGAAATAAAAGTTTTCAAGAAGGAAGGCACTCAAAAGGATCCTAGGAATAGCTCTAGAGCAGATTAACAAAGCAAGAAAACAATCACAAGTCAAAAAGAAGTTCAGACCAGATGTGCAATGCAGAAATGATAAATTGTTTCTGGAAATGCGTTACTGAAAATGCAGTTTGGTGCAGAAATTTTGATTTTGCATTTTGCATATTACTAAAACGTGTTGCACTGGTCCAATTAGCTTTTTAATTTTCATTCCAACCTTTTGAATGTTTTAATTTTTTTGTATTGACTCAAGTTTTTGCTACAACGTGCAAATAAAGCTCAATGCACCAAATCGGTTTTCATATCAGTATCACTTCTGCTGCAGTAGCTGAATTGAACCAAAATATGCTTAAAATTGGATGAGTAAGATAGTGAAAATGCCCAAAACAGTTTATATCCACTTTAACTTTGCACAAACATGTTTGGTTGATGGATTTAAACTTGTTTGACCAGTTTTTCTTAGCAGATTCAATATCTATAACAATTTGACAGATTCAGTTCATGTATTAATCACAACAAGCAACTCTAGTATCCAATTTTTGAAGCAGGGATTCAAACAGACCTTGGACCGTAAATTTGGTTTAAAAAAAACAATTAAAATGTGCACAAAGTGGCAGAAAAAGTAAAGGATGGCTAACAAAGATCTATGTGCTAAGACCAGAATTAAAACGCAAAAAACAAAATGACTCAACTAGCAGACCTGCAGATCGGTCAACTGCATATTGTGATTTCTGGAGTGTATAACGATGCAACCAGATTACTTGCATTAAACAAGTTGCTATTCATATGGTGAGCACAAATTTACCATCATAGAACACAAACTCCATCAGAATACAAAATTCACACATTAAGTTCAACTTTGCAATCAGATTCGGTCTATGCTTCAGTTGGCAATGCACTGAAAGGAAAATTTCGAATCATTGAGCTCTTAAATCATTGCTCTTTTAGTGTGATTCTTTCGAAAAAAATTCAATCAAGAACAGCAGGTTTGTGCCAAACCAGTTTTACTCATAGTTTTGACAAAGTAATGAATCAACATACATGACCAGACATGACAATATTACATCTAAAATTAAAAGACTCAATAGCACATGACCGATTAAAATGAAAATAACACTGACTCAAGGCACATAACAAATCTAAAAACTTAAGACAATGCAGGAAAATAATGAACAACTCAATAAACGCAACAGAAACGCAAATCAAATGAACAACTCATGGATCAAACCAAGAAAAAACAGAGACACAAACAAGAAAACAAGAAACAGTGAAAACAAAATCAGAGACAGAGATAGAGATACTTAGCTTTGTCGCGTGGACGCAACCTTGCTCTGACTACCACTTGATGGAAGACGCCTTGAGGAACTGACCGATTGGCGCAATGCGAAAACAAGTAAAGCTCCTCCAAGCTTCTCCGACGAGAGATACGCAGCGGAATTGAGAAGAACACTTCAGACCGAAAGAGAAATTGAAGAGAATAAGTTGAAAACCCTAATCGGACACCGAGAACCCTAGTTTGGTGAGGAGACTCGAAACAGACCGATTAAACGGTGAGAATCAAAGTTTAACCGGTGGAAAAGTTTTGGATTAGTTCAAAAGATGTTTTAATCGGAGGATATCAAAAATCAATCGGCGAAAACGATGGGAAATGGTGAAGAGGATGAAGATCTGTGAGAAAACCTAGCAGAGGATATGTGAAGTGGCTAGGTTTTATGGAAAGGATGAAATGCAGATTCTGTAAGGAGGAAAACTTACGCGGACGAGCACGAGAGAGGAACTGAGACGCGGTTCTGAAGCACTTGAAATGAAGGAGACACAAATGGTTTCGGTGAAATGCAAATCTGATGTGTTGTGGATGATGTGTCAAGCACTAAAGAGGAAGCATTGACGCGTGCCACTGAAGATGTGGCTGCAGATGAGTCATGCTTCGTGGAGGATGACGTCGTAATGAGAGAGAAAGCACAATGGTAAAAATGGAAAATGGAAGAATGAGGTAGTGTGCTGGAAGGTGGCTAGAGGGAGTCTTTGGACTCTCTAGCCTATGACTTTCAAGAGAGAATGGTTTCTATTTTAGAAATCTCAATTCTCATTAATCTCAAAAGTGGGAAATACAATTAGGATCTGGGTATTTATAGTGACCCATGCTCCTTACAAGCTACACTACACATATAATAAATTGTAGAGTTAAGAAAAAGAGGACTACGTCAGGGAGGATTCCATCAATCAACGAGAGGGATTTACCTCTCGGCCGAGGGGGATTTACCGCTCAGTCTTTCACTTCAGATTCTTTTTGGGGGATTCGCTTTGATTTATAGTCCATGGGGGACTTTGTTTGATTTATAGTCTTGTGACCTATAAGATATATATTATAAAAAATATAGGCGACACCGTTCGGTCTTTGATTAGATGACAATATCTCGTAATAGTATTTGAAATACCCTCTTCCCACCTTTCTTCGATGAAGGACCTACAAACTTAGTTGTTTGTGATAATAAAAATTTGATTATCTTTTTCGGTGAAGTAGGAGTAGGTCCCCTCTTATATATAATGTTATATGACTATTAAATAATATATATGATAAATCTTTCGATCACAATATATTTTGAATTGCATTGAATAAATAACACATAAAGGAGGCATCAAAACCGTCTTGAGATAATATTGCCATTGATAATTTTTTCTATTACAACAATTATTTCAATCATAGCAAATGTGCTTATGCTTACGCATTATATATAATGTCATATATGATAAAAGCATGGAAATTTCACATTTTTCCAGGTAACAATAATCCATCTTTTGAAAAGAAAACCCGTCGTGTGTCAGTATATGATAAATGTTTTTCTTATAATAATATAACATATTTTTAATATATCAGATATTATATAATATATTACGAACTATATTATATATTTCGGTTATATCATATAACCATTATTATATTATACATATTTTAATATTTACAAAATGGTTGTTATAATATCTATTATCAATTAGATATTTTATGAAAGATTCATATTTCAAAAATACTTATCTAGTTGATGACGTCTCACGTAGAGATGATGATTCTTGTAGTGTAGTTTTCACTTTGATGAAAGTTTGTGGTGATGATAGTGATGTCGAGACCGAACGTTCGTCTTGGTTTCTGATGATCTTTCTGGTGCTTTATTGTTCCTTCATGCTCTTTGTGGTCACCATTTGGGTTTGCCGCTCAGCCCCACGGTGGGCGCCAAAATGTTTCGGTAGATATTTTATGGGACCGAGACACTAAGTTTTTCTGACGTGTCCTCCTCGCTTGCGAACGCCTGGGTAGTCTGAGTCGCTCACCTTCCTTCAACTTTATCTGCTTGGTTGCCTTTAATCTGGACCGTTCAGTAGACTTCTTGACCATGAGGGGGGAGGGAGGTACCTGCAAAAGGCACTCCGACGCTCAAGTTAGGAGCGGTTTGATGAACCTCGGTTCATAATTGTATGTTTAATGATTTTGTTATCATTGTAGAATATTTCTGAATGTGATTAGAGAGTGATTTGAAGGTACCTGTCTTATGGCCCTGACTCTTTATTTATAGTTTGTCTTGTGGACCTTGAACTGATATAAGTCCAATAAAATATAAATAGAATAAAATATAAACAGAATATAAAATTAACAGACTTACCTGAAAATCTGGTTAGTTGTTAAATATCTTTAAATAGATATTCTTGATTATCCTTTGATTATTTTATCTTNTGCTNATCAATATCTTTAATAAGATATTCTTGATTATTTTATAAATAAAATATATCGTAACCGCTCGGCCTTGATATTATACTGTACATTATGCCTCCCAAGTCCGAGTTAACTGTTCGGTTTTCATCGAGGTTAACTATAGGACTTATGAGTTTGAAGGAGGCTTTTCTCGTTGTATTAAGGAGCTTTGCTTTTCATGTCGTTGTATCTTATTCGGGTCGGACGGTTGAGTACATGTGATTCGGTCATTGTCAGCTTTTTGGTTGACGAGAGGGATTTATCGCTCGATTTTTGTTTTCAACTTTCTAGTTGACGACAGCGATTTACCTCTCGGTTTTTTCTTCAACGAGAGGGATTTACCTCTCGGCCGAGGGAGATTTACCACTCGGTCTTTCACTTCAGATTCTTTCTTAGGGACTGGCTTTGATTTATAGTCCATGGGGGAATGTGTTTGATTTATAGTCTTGTGACCTATAAGATAATATAATATAAAAAATATAGGGGAGACCTTTCGGTCTTTTATTAGATGACAATATCTCGTAATAGTATTTGAAATACCCTCTTCCCGCCTTTCTTCGATGAAGGACCTGCAAACTTAGTTGTTTGTGATAATAAAAATTTGATTAACTTTTTCGGTGAACTGAGAGTAGGTCCCCTCTTCTATATATCATGTTATATGGCTATTAAATAATATATATGATAAATCTTTCGATCAAAATATATTTTGAATTGCATCGAATAATATCACATAAAGGAGGCATCAAAACCGTCTTGAAAAAATATTGCCATTGATAATTTTTGCTATTACAAGAATTATTTCAATCATAGCAAATGTGCTTATGGTTACGCATTATATATAATGTCATATATGATAAAAGCATGGAAATTTCACATTTTTCCATGTAACAATAATCCATCTTTTGAAAAGGAAACCATTTGTGTGTCAGTATATGATAAATGTTTTTCTTATAATAATATAACATATTTTTAATATATCAAATATTATATAATATATTACGAACTATATTATATATTTTGGTTATATCATATAACCATTATTATATTATACATATTTTAATATTTAAAAAATAGTTGTTATAATACCTATTATCAATTAGATATTTTATGAAACATTCATATTTCAAAAATGCTTATCTTGTTGATGACGTCTCACGTAGAGAGGATGATTCATGTAGTGTAGTTTTCACTTTGATGAAAGTTTCCGGTGATGATAGTGATGTCGAGACCGAACGCTCATCTTGGTTTCTGATAATCTTTCTGGTGCTTTATTGTTCCTTCATGCTCCTTGTGGTCTCCATTTGGGTTTGCCGCTCGACACACGGTGGGCGCCAAAATGTTTCGGTAGAAATTTTATGGGACCGAGACACTAACCTTTTCTGACGTGTCCTCCTTGCTTGCGAACGCCTGGGTAGTCTGAGTCGTTCACCTTCCTTCAACTTTATCTGCTTGGTGGCCTTTAATCGGCGTCGTTCGGTAGACTTCTTGACCAGGAGGGGGGGGGGGAGGTACCTGCAAAAGGCACTTTGACGCTCAAGTTAGGAGCGGAAATAAAATATATCGTAACTGCTCGGCCTTGATATCATACTATACAATTATTATTATTAATCTTATTATACACAAAACTGAGAGCAACTAGAAAGGAAATACAATAAACAAGTAAAGCATAGCCAAGAAGATATAATGCGAGAAGTGAGAGACAAGTAAAATAAACATTGAATTTCTTAACAATAAATAGCAAGTACACAAAGTATTAATTCCATAACTAAAGGAATCGTGTTGTTGCCAAGAAGAAAAATAACTTACTAGCACTAGTGCAAAAACGTTGTTTAACGTCACCAAATAGACGTTGGTTTGTTGATAATCCGACGTATATGAGTGGACGGTGGCATTATGGTAAATAGCTTGGTAACGTAGACGTCGATTTCCAGACAATGCGACGTCTATGATATTGTAGACGTCCCTACTGCTGCAAACAGATGTCTAATGGCCTAAGGTAGGTCAGAAGACAGTCTCGTGACGTCGGTGTTCACGGGGGGCCGACGTCTATAAGGCTGCAATTAATGCTTTCACCTAATTCCCAGGCGCTTAGACGTCGCTTAGTCAATCGGCGACGTTTACGGCCTGAATGGAAGGTGGAAAGATAAAAAATCTTCAATTTAGACATTGGGGATTTGTGCACGCGACGTCTACGTGCCTGTAATTAATTAGATTCACCAAATTCGAGGGCCATAGACGTTGGCTAGAAGGGGCACCGACGTCTATTTGCCTGTAAGTAATGATGTGCATCATTATAGGCGTCAGCGCCCCATCACAACTGTCGTCAACATCCCTGACAGGAAATCAAATGTCAATCGTTTCAGCTTCCTAGACGTCGGTTCCCGTCGGTTCCCATTGTTACCAACGTCTAGTGGGATTCAAAAGGTCAGTTGAAAAGTTAACTTGGACGTCGAATTAGTAACGGAACTGACGTCTATAGTCATATAGATGTCGGTTATGTGGAGAAACCGACGCCAGTTTCATTTTAAATAGACCGCAAACTCTTCGCGGCATTCAGTTTCTGATATCTTCCTCTTCCTCTTCTCCTTTTTCTCTTGCGGCACTCTTCTTTTTCTCCCTTTCGGCACGTCTTCTTTTTGTTGTGGCGTTCTATTGTTGTTTCTGATATCTTTATCGTCTTCCTCCTCTCTTTTTCTCTCTTACGACATTGCATCCCAGGTGCGTGGTTTTTTTTTTATGCTTACCGTTTGTTTAGTCTTTCATCGATTATCTTCTGGTTCAACTTATTGAAATTTACTTTCTTTATGTTGTGTTTTAGTGCAGTTTTGTTCCTCTCTTGGGATAACGTAGTAACACATTCTCCCTTTGCTAGCGGCCTCCTGGAAATAGCGGCGTCTTTTGAATTTCTTTTGATCGTTTCAACCCAAAAACGACCCTGGGTCGTTGTCTAGTTTTTGTTTCACCGTGATTTTTTCTTCTTGCGGATGAAAAATGGAACTAAGCAACCACCCAGGTTCGGTTTTGGGTTGAAGGGACCATAAGAAATTCAAAAGACACAAGCTTTTTTTTTGGGGAAACTAGCAAAAGGAGATTGTGCTACTAGGCTATCCAAAGACGGGAACAAAACTACACTAAAACACAACCACTGTATTAGACGTCGATTAATGCAACAACTGACGTCTATATGTGCTCTTAGACGTCGGTCTTTGTCATGTTCGACGTCTATATGTGCTCTTCGACGTTTATTAACGTCGTTCGTGGGCACTAACTGACGTCATTATAGACGTCTGTGGTTAAGATGTCGGACGTCCCATTAACTGATGGGGGAAAGGGCCAAAACAAATAACAACTTATCAATGAGTAATAATGCAACAGAAATTCAATCCCCCTTCTTGCGAGAATCTGTGAGGAGCACCAAACAAGTAGAACAAAAAATAGAATCCAAAGCACAAAGAGACACCAACAATTTTTAACGTGGAAAACCCCTCAATGCAAGGGTAAAAACTACGAGTCGTCCAGACCAAAGAAAAATCCACTATGATCAATNATAGGGTACAAAAGAGTCTCCAATAATAATACCAAATGGTATTTTCAATAAGCCAAATTAACTAAGCACAAATGCTTACAAATGAGAACAAAGAAGATGAAAATCCTCCAAAATAGGGCTGCTGGTGCGGGACCGATTTCTCCTAAACTAGACCTCCGATTGACGATCCGAACTGTCAGAATGAAGAACCATATGTCTGGAACCTACTGTCCAAACATTAGCTCGATCCAACGGTTAACAACTTCACAGCGTCAAAAACACCAGTGCAGGTTTAGGGTTATGCGAGAATGGCTTTCTCTCTTTCTTTTTCTCTTACTTTGCTTTTGCCTCTCTTCAAATGACTCTCTTGTGCTCTACTAATCTGACCCATCTCATTTTAGCCTAATGAGACATAATGGACCACAATATTTGGGCCTATTCTCCACATATGAAGGGAGCCCAATAACCCAACAAATCTTACCCTCACAACTATGTGGACATATCCGCCAAACCAACGATCTCATAACAAACTTCAAACTTTCCTCTTGGCCATGCCTTGGTCATCATATCAGAACCATTATCATCTGTATGAACTTAAGCTAGTTCAACCAACTTAGCATCCAAAGCATCATGTATCCAATGATACCTCACATCAATATGTTTGGATTTAGAATGAAAAGTTGGATTCTTACTAAGATGAATAGCACTTTTACTGTCACAATACAACAAGTATTTATCTTGCACAAAACCAAGCTCCTGTAAGAATTTCTTCACCCATAACAATTCTTTACATGCTTCAGTAAGTGCAATAAACTCTGCCTCAATAGTAGACAACGCCACACACTTTTGCAACTTTGATTGCCAAGCCAAGACTCCCCCTGCAAACGGAATCAAATAGCCTGAAGTAGACTTTCTGGAATCAATGTCTCCAACCATATCTGAATCTGAGTAACCCACCAAAGTAGGCTTACCACCTCCAAAACAAAGCCCCAAACCACTAGTACCACGAAGATACCTCAAAATCCATTTCACAGCATTCCAATGCTCTCTACTTGGATTTGACAGAAATCTGCTAACTGTACCAACAGCGTGTGCAATATCAGGCCTTGTACATACCATTGCATACATCAAACTACCCACCGTAGAAGCATAAGGAACTTTGCTCATAGCTATCTTCTCAACTTCATTTGAAGGACTTTGTTTAACACTCAACTTAAAATGAGTAGCAAGAGGAGTACTTACAACCTTAGCATTCTCCATTTGGAATCATTGCAACACCTTCTGAATGTAGTGCTCCTGTGATAGCCAAAGTTTCTTCTCTTTTCTATCACGAGTGATACTTATACCAAGAATCTTCTTAGCAGCTCCCATGTCTTTCATGGCAAATGACTCGCCCAGTTGCTTCTTCAACCTGTCAATTTTGGAAACGTCTTTTCCAACAATAAGCATGTCATCAACATATAGCAACAATATAATGAAATCATTCTCAGAAAATTTCCTGACAAAAACACAATGGTCAGAAGTAGTCTTCTTGTAGCCTTGCTCACACATAACAGACTCAAACTTCTTATATCACTGCCTCGGAGCTCGCTTCAAACCATATAGGCTTTTTCGTAGCCTACACACATAGTCTTCCTTGCCTATAACAAGAAAACCATCTGGTTGCTTCATGTAAATCTCTTCCTCCAAATCACCATGAAGGAAGACTGTCTTCACATCCATCTGCTCAACCTCCAAATCAAGAGTAGCAGCTAAACTTAACACAGTTCAGATAGATGTCATCCTCACCACAGGTGAGAAAATCTCATTGAAGTCAACACCCTTTCTTTGTCTAAAGCCTTTCACCACTAATCTGGCTTTATATCTGGTAGATGTAGAATTGCTCTCTTGCTTCACCCTGAAGATCCACCTGTTCTCTAAGGCTCTCTTACCCTTAGGCAACTTCGCCAAGTCATAAGTGTGATTATCATGCAGAGATTTCATTTCATCCTGCATTGCATCCAACCACTTTTGTTTTTCTTCACTTTCAACGGCCTCCTCATAACATTGAGGTTCGCCCTCATCAGTCAACATCACATACTCATCGGTAGAGTACTTCTTAGAAGGTTGTTTAGGCCTGTCAGATCTTCTGGGTTGAGCTTCAGGTAGCTCAAGTACATCACCAAGACTCTCATCATGTTCCTCTTCATCAACATTATCAATAGGAACATCCAAGCTATCTCCAACCTGCTGATTATCAATATCACCATTTTGTTCATCATCATGAACATCAATATCCAAATCATAAATAGACAACCGAATTGGATCAACATCAGTCACATTACTGTCTTCCTTAGGATTAGACTTCTCCACCTTATCAATATCTTCAATAGTTTGATATTCCATGAATTGCACATCATGGCTTCTAACAACTTTCTTTTCAACGGGGTCATACAACTTGTAGCCAAATTCATCCTGACCAAAACCAATGAAGATGCATTGCCTTGTCTTCACATCCAACTTGGATCTTTCATCCTTCGGAACATGAACAAATGCTTTACAACCGAAGACACGCAAGTGATCATAAGTAATATTCTTTCCAAACCAAATCTTGTCTGGCACCTCAGATTTCAAAGCAACTACAGGACTTAGATTAATAACATACACTGTTGTAAACAATGCCTCACCCCAGAAATGCTTAGGCAATTTTGGTTCAGAAAGCATACACCTAACTTTTTCAACTAATGTCCTGTTCATCCTCTCCGCTAAACCATTCAGCTGAGGAGTTTTGGGAGGAGTCTTCTGATGTGCAATACCATATTGTCTACAATAAGCATCAAATGGTCCACAATACTCACCACCATTGTCAGTATGAATGCGCTTCAGCTTCTTGCCTGACTGCCTCTCAACCAAAGCATGAAATTCTTTAAACTTTTCCAACACTTGGTCCTTTCTCTGTAGTGCATAAACCCAAAGCTTCCTGGAATAATCATCATTAAAAGTAACAAAGTAAAGTGCACCACTAAAAGAATTTACCTTTAACGGGCCACAAACATCAGAATGCACCAATTCAAGCAACTCTGACTTCCTGGACGAAGGATGCTTCTTGAAGGATACTCTAGTTAGTTTACCAGTCGTGCAGTGAGAACATTTCTCCAACTCTACATTCTTCAATCCTGAGAGAACATCCTTTTTAGCTAAGCAGTTAAGCCCCTTTTCACTGATGTGCCCAAGCCTTCTGTGCCACAAAGATGACTCCATATACACGGCATTCACACTGTCTTGAGCAACCAAAGATTTTGTCCAGTAAAGCTTAGAGCTTTTCTCTCCTTTAGCCATAATCAAGTTACCTTTGGTGAGCTTCCACTTTCCAGAACCAAAGTGGTTATCAAATCCACCATCATCAAGTACCTGCACAAAAATCAAGTTAAAGCGAACATCTGGAGCATGTTTAACTCCTNTAAGCAGCAACTGCATCCCCATGTTGGTTTGCAAGTGAACATCACCAACACCAATAACCTTAGACACCCCATCATTACCCATCTTCGATACTCCAAAATCACCAGGCGTATAAGATGTGAAGAACTCCTTCTTGGATGTAACATGCAGTGTAGCACCACTATCAATTATCCACATGCTCTCATCAGATACAAGATTAATAGTGTCATAATCAAGAAGACAAACAAGGTCACCACATGTAGTAGTAGTAACACGATCACCATCATCATTATTTCTTTCTCTCTGCTTACCCTTTTTGTCTTTGTTCTCTTTCTTCCATAAAAAACAGGTCTTCTTTATATGCCCTGTTTTGTGACAATAGTGACACTCCACATTCTTGTATCGAGATCTGGACTTGCT
The DNA here is from genome assembly GCF_000741045.1 of Vigna radiata var. radiata. NCBI lineage: Eukaryota > Viridiplantae > Streptophyta > Magnoliopsida > Fabales > Fabaceae > Vigna > Vigna radiata. Next base: position 446,357 of record NW_014543981.1, on the reverse strand, counting down.
CCTGCTTTTATCTCTACCACTGTTTTGTTNTTTCTTNTNGCTNCTCCCCCTATTCTCTNTAATANGCACTTNTGAATGAGATGAAGTNCCNTGNGTCTTCCTTCTCATCTCCTCATTAAGAGCACCACTCTTTGCCATTTGCAAAGAAATATCACCATTAGGGGTAGCACTTATCATGGAAACTCGAAATGTCTCCCACGAATCCAGTAAAGAGTTTAATAAGAACAAACCCAATAGATCATCATCAAATTTTATACCCACTCCTGCTAATTGATCATAGCGTCCTTAAAATTCACTCAAGTGATTTGAAACAGGAGTTCCTTCCTTGTACTTTAACTCCACAAAATTTTTCAGCAAGTACAATTTATTAGTCCCTGACTTAGAGACATACAAGGGCTCAAGCTTATCCCATAGGCTTCTCGCATGTGTCTCATTAGCAACAAAATTATAGACATTGTCATCAACAAACTGCCTGATAAATCCACATACCTATTGATGTTCAAAATCTCATTCAGATGGGGGAAAGAGCCAAAACAAATAACAACTTATCAAGGAGTAATAATGCAGCGAAAATGCAATCCCCCTTCTTGCGAGAATCTGTGAGGAGCACCAAACAAATAGAACAAAAAATAGAATCCAAAGCACAAAGAGACACCAACAATTTTTAATGTAGAAAAACCTCAATGCAAGGGTAAAAACCACGAGTCGTCCAGACCAAAGAAAAATCCACTATGATCAATAATAGGGTACAAAAGAGTCTCCAATAATAATACCAAATGGTATTTTCAATAAGCCAAATTAACTAAGCACAAATGCTTACAAATGAGAACAAAGAAGATGAAAATCCTCCAAAATAGGGCTGCTGGTGCAGGACCGATTTCTCTCAAACTAGACCTCCGATTGACGATCCGAACGGTTAAAATGAAGAACCATATGTCTGGAACCTACTGTCCAAAAATCAGCTCGATCCAACGGTTAACGACTTCACAGCGTCAAAAACACCAGTGCAAATTTAGGGTTATGCGAGAATGGCTTTCTCTCTTTCTTTTTCTCTTACTTGGCTTTTGCCTCTCTTCAAATGACTCTCTTGTGCTCTACTAATCCAACCCATCTCATTTTAACCTAATGAGACATAATGGACCACAATATTTGGGCCTATTCTCCACATAGGAAGGGAGCCCAATAACCCAACATTGACGTCACCGGTTTAAACGTCGGTTTATGAATAGACGTTAAAAGTCCAAAATAACCGATGTTAAACAGCGTTTTTACACTAGTGTTGAAGTCACATTACAATTTTATATTTGAATCTAATGAATTAGTTTTTTCGCCAAGTTTGTCTTTCCAAGTCGTTTTGATTCACCGTATATGAAATAGACCGTTGTGTTCTTGACCACCAATGACCAAAACTCACAAAAATCTCCACCTTGTCTTCAGATTCTAAATTTGAGATTATGCCATGCCAATCTTCGTCGTTAAAGGACATTATAGTGTCATGCTTGTGTATTTGACATGTGCACTTTGTGTAGTTAACAATTAAGACACTTCTATGACATTCAGTTGCCACTATTTCAGGGGTTGATGAATAAACAACACACAAAGCCATTCCTTTCATGTCACAATCCTTAGGCACAGTGAAGGTCCCTCACCCGTATGGCCCAACCAATAAGGATGGTTCTCACATGCGAGACTAACATCACAACACTAACTACTTTCCAATCCCTGTACCAGCAGATCAAAGGCTTAGTCATGTATGTAATTTTTCTATTCAACTAATCACCTACAATCACTACTTAATCACTCAAAATTACAAATATGGGCATTTTTAATTCAAATTATAATGTAATACATAGATAAAAAAAATTGTCAATGGTTTTGTTGTGCATCTCTGTTTAAGTTTTACGGGCCTTTCAATTTATATATTTACTATCAATGGGAATCTAACAAACATGAACCAAGTACAACATCATCGTTTGATTCGATCATTAAAATTATGTACTTTTTAATGAAGCATTATGACTATAGAAACCACAATTGAAAAAAGATGACTATTCTAATTTGTTTAGATACTGTATTAGGATCAGTTCATGTTGTATGCACACAAAGGTCAGAGATAGAGAAGGAACCTTAGAAACACTATCGCTGAGAATGTTCAAGAATTGATTGCGACTTCCAACACCAATCAAGGAAAACCTCAAACTATGATTTGTTGATTCTGTAAAATTTACACCGTATTCCACAAAAATTGTGTTTAGCTGCTTAGATAATTGAAACTCCGTGTCACACTGAACCGAAATACTTCGAATATTTGCAAGGCAGCTATGCAATGGTGCAAGGTTTCGCCAATTATCATTCTCCATATCCATGCACAATGGCCTAATGTAAGATCGGGAATTCATTATTGGTGACATCCATGACCGAATGATGGAAGACAAAATATTATGTGACAATCCTTCAAATCCACGTAGGGATATATATCCCATGTGTTTTGAGTTTACAATTGAACATGGCACTTGTTTCACAGCAGTGTTTTCAGAGATTAGTGTTATCAAGGATTTCATCTGCATTATATCTTCCTCCAATATGTCAATCTTGAAACAACCAAGGATGAATGTTTTTACAGATTTCAGCTTGTATACCTCTCTCGGGAGACTGCTTAGCCTTGTGCAGTCCTTCAAATTTATCAGTAGCAAATTACAGAGATCTCCAATGGATGGGTGTACCTTCAATAAACTTGGGCAATATTTTAGAATGAGTTGTTCAAGACTTGGTAGCCCTGAAAAGTCAGGTGTTTTTCTCAAGTACTTGGAGTTACTAAGATTAAGGAATTTTAACCACTTTAAAACCTACAAAGATGGGTTTTTGACAAAAGATTAGAAAAGAAAATAGAAAAAACAACAGTTATAATCAGAACCAATTACACTATATCTATGTTGATTAACCCACGAGTTTTAAAAGAAAAATCCATTTAATGAATACCCGGGCTTGTTTCCAGACGAGTTGAAGATTACTATGCTGTTGGGATAAACTTAAATTTAGAGATTTATTATTTTATTAGGTTTGGGTATAGTAATATTTGGTTTGATTTGATACAGATAAAAGAGGAATGAGTAGTTATGATTTTGTGTTTGTTAGGTAGAATATTATTTTATGATAGAATAAGGAGATTTTATTTATAGGTAAGTTGATATTTTATTGTCAGTTTTTATTATTTGTAATTGGTCCAAGGTCCAATTTGCACCTATTTAAATATTGTCAAAGTTTAATGAAAATAACCCATAATAGATTGAAGAGTAATATTATTTGTGTGAGTCACTTTATGAATGTGTGTATAGGAAGATTTTCCCAAAATATGCTTTAAATCAAATGAAATTACATTTGTCATATGAAAGTTGTTTGGAATGTATCGTGAAGGAAACCCTTTCCAACAAATCCATCTCAGTTCTTTAGAAAGGTACCCATAATCTCCTACAAGTTGTACATGATCTACTTGTAGCAGTCTCAATCTCTTCATTTCTTTGAAAGCATGAGCTTTGAAGCAATCTCTGCTGGTTGAATGCAATTTCAGGGACAACCCCTGAGTAGCTTGTGTCCCCTGTGATGTATATAACAAAGAGATACAATTGGGAAATCTCTCAATATGTGTTGATAAATGATACTTAGTGATGAGTCTAACAAGTTAACAACACAATCATTGCACTAAAAAAAGGAAAGAATTTCAAAAGAAGTTTCAAAATCGTGTAAAGAATGTTCTTACAGTTTTATTTCTCAGTACATGTTTTACATCGTCATGAAACCCTAACCGACTCCTTTTCTCCGGTTCCATTGGCCATCTTTGACCAATAATTTCTCTTCCCATGTCTCGTAACAAAGGATGCATTTCAAGTTTATTGTTCCTTTCAACTTTTACGAGGCCACGTTCTATGAGAACTGTTATTCCAACATCAGCATGTTGTCCACATCCATTTAGTATCTCTGTGACACAGCCTCTGTCTTTACCAATAAAGAAACAACATACATCAAGAAATATATCCTTCTCCATGTCATCACGTAAACCACGAAAACTTTTTTCCAAATTTTCTAGAACGTGATAATCAGCAAATATTTTTCGAGCTAAAATTGTACGTTTCCACGGTGCGAATCTCTTAGAAAATATATAGGAACCAACGGCAACAAGAGCTTGTGGTAGTCCTCCACAACAAATAACTATCTCTCTTCCAAGTTCATTTAAGTCTTCTCTTGGTTTTGCATTTTTAAAGGCATGCCAACATAAAAGCTCAAGGGAATCATTTTCGTTCATCAAATTCATTTTATAAACAAAATCAACTTTGAGTTTGCTCAATAGTCGAACATCTCTAGTTGTAATGATGATCACAGTTCCTTGACCGAACCATTCACGATTCCCGCATACGTTTGCTAATTGCCAAAACTCATTCACATCATCAAGCACAATGAGCAACTTTTTTCTAGAAAGTTTATTCTCGATGATACTTCTTCCCATCCAATCGCTTTTCACCTTGAACTTGAATTTAAGGGCCTGATAAATAACTTTATTTTGCAAATCAACATGCCGATTTTCTTGTCTAATATTTTCAATAAAACTCTTACCAATGAATTGACGATAAATTCGATTATAGATGGCTTTGGCTATGGTAGTTTTACCTGATCCTCCCATTCCCCATATCCCTACCATACACACTTTGGCGGAATGATTTTCAATACTTCCTACCACCTTTTTCACATGGGACTCTAATCCAATAGGAAATTCGGCATGAGACAAGTCTCCATAACCCAGTAATGTTTGAACGCGACTAACAGCTACCTCCACAAGTTGAGCATCATGCCTTCATGATAAATGGTAATTAATGTATTACGAAATATAAATCACAAACTTAAACTATGCTTCATTCAATTTCAAACATAAGAAAGTAGGAAGTTCATTTGTTTACCTAAAATCTGTAACATTCCAACCATTGATACCTGCAGCTATGGTGAGTGCTCGGCTCCACCTGGACAATACATCTTCCAGTTGTTCTCCTGAATAGCTTTTGTGTGCAGATTCTTCTAACGCTTTTTTAAAATCATCTTTTGGATCACGTACATCGAATGGGTCAATCTCGTAAAATACTGGCAGAACTATTTGGCCAAAAGTTTCGCGGCATTCAATGATTTTTTCAAGCTCACGAAGACAGCAGGTAGATTTAGTGTACGTTTTGGAGGAAACGATTATTGCGATCTTAGAGCATGCTATTGCTCGCATGTGCTCTTCCAGCTGCATTCCCTCCTCCAGATTCTCAATGTTAATCAATGTTTTGACTTGAGCTTGTAAAAGGACAGAATGGAGATGAGAAACGAATTTTCTCTACATGTCTTCTCCCCATGAACACATCGTATATGAAATGAGGTCCCGATTTGAAGAAGGATGAAGATGATGATGAAGAAGAAGCGAACTCCATCAGAGGAATTGAAATTAAGTCTTCGAAGGTAAAACAATAATGACAAAAGATGATAAAATTACAGTTTTTTATAGTTTATCATCTCATCGAAGAGTCTCAAGAAATTTAAGGATGAAATATATATACGTGACAAATGATAAGTTAATGTTTTATATGTAATCTCGAGGTCCGTCATGACAGACCCATATATGTTTTATATTTTTCCTCGTGATCCCAGCTCAGTAAGCATACCTTTTTTTCTTTGAACTTTACTTTAGAACGACAAGTAGTGCATTCATCAATTGGATTTCACAATTCAATTCAAAAGACTCTTTTAAAGAAAAATATCGTGCAATGTTTTTAAGAACGAAAAATAAGATAATAGACTCTATATTATATTTAAAGAAACCAGGATTAGTATGTAAAATTAATATTTGTTATATAATCTCGAACTGCGTTAGAAAAAGCTGAATTTCATGGAATAAAAACTGTAGTTAATTATTATTACATATTGTATTATTTACTGATAGTGAAGAACCTATCAAAGCCTTACCAACGGATGGAACAGTAATGGGAAAACAAAAATCTATAGATAACATTATCTAATTTATAAGTAAAATGAAAATAAAAATAAATGAAAAACATTCTGGTTTGACAAACATTCTCCACCGAAAGCACTTTGGATTGCTTTTGTGAAAGCAGAGAATAGTTAGTGATCATCTATTATATATTCTTTAATATATATCTGATGGTGTCCCATCGTTTAATATATTCTTAAACCCATCTACCATGGTTGCTTACTTGTTGATTTGTTTCTTCCACATTGCAATTATTGAAGTCCGCTTTAGATAAATTGTTGTTCGAAGAAACAAATTAAAAAAAAAAAAGTTAAGTTGTTTAGATAAGCTCACATCAATTTATATACTAAATTTTTAGTTTTTTATTTAACTTCCCCAAATATTAATATAAGCTTATCTATTTTATAAACCTGTTCAATATATTCTCACTTCTCAGTCTCCGTTTATTCATATAGATCTGGCAAGTCAAGTTCGCATATTTTTTTCCTTGATAATTTCTGATAGTATCTTTCCTCTGCGACTATGGCTAGGTTTATATTTCTCATATCATTATGCAATGTTGGTCATGAACGCAAATTTATAGCTAATTATTCAACGGATACTTGTGCTTCTCTTCATTTCTTTCTCTATTTTTAAATATTTGTAGCGGAGTTCTACTTGAAGGTGTCGAGAAATACTAGAAGAGATGCTAAATAGTGTTTCCTAACTTTTTTGCAAGTTATGATTTGATCATGATGTACATAACACTTGTGTGTTGTTTACATTTGCAAGTTATGATTTAATGCATCTAAGTAAGAGTGTAAACAGGAACGTTACGTGTCGTAAAGCATGTTATAAGAAAGTGAGCTAGGGAGAGGTTACCAGAATACATGATTTATCAATAGACAATAACACACAAGATGTTTTACACTAGTTCACCTGTTAAGGCTACGTTTAGTTCTCCTCTAAATTAACTTAGAGGGTTCCACTAGATGTTCAATAAAGTACAGTTGAGCTTAACTCACTCCTAATTGTGTAGTATTCACCACTCTTGGTATCCCTAGACGCTCTCAATGCCTTTGAGAAACCTGTCTAATTTAGTTTCCCTCACTTCTGGTTGTGTAGTATTATATACAGAATATTATATACGGAACCTAATCCGTAAATAATTCAGGTATTATATATGGATCTTATGTACGGATAATAGAAAATTATTTATATACGAAAATTATATACGGATATTTATATACGAATTTTCCGTATATAAATTCCGTATTTAAATTTGGCGCAAGGTGGCGGGAAACATATGTACTGATTTGAGCCGTATATAATGCCAAATATCCGAATGTAACTATATCCATGCGTTAGCCACTGATTTTACATACGGGTTGGGAAAATAATTTACTTAAAAAAAATGAAAATGAAGTAGGTTCTGATTAGAATAAGCTGAAGCAAACCCTGAAGCCTACTATTCTCAAAACCTTCGAGCTTTTCTCTCGAACCCATTGTTCTGAAACCCTCGAGCTTTTCTCTGTCCCTCGAGCCATATTTCATCTCTTTGTCGAAGCCTCTCGATTTCACAACTCTGACTCGAGCTCTCTTCGCTCTCGTTGTGCCTCTCTCGCGCCCTTTTCATTGTCGTTGTCCCTTTCTTGAACCCTTGGTTCTTCCCTCCTCTCTGTCAAACTATCGTAGCGGTTAGTGTACCAGTTCTACAACCGAGGAATCTATAGGCGAGGCAAAAAGTCTACCACTTTTTGCCTCGATTAAGAACCGAGACAAAAATATGTATATTTTTGCCTTGGTTCAAATGCAAACAAGGTAGTAGAGGGTGTTCCTTTTTAAGAATTATGAAAATGATGATGAAGAAGCCAACTCCATCAAAGGAATTGAAATGAAGTCTTCGAAGGTAAAACAATAAGGACAAAAGATAATAAAATTACAATTTTTTGTAGAGTTATGATCTCATCCAAGAGTCTCAAGAAATTTCAGGATGAAATATATATACTTGACAAATTGTAAGTTAATATGTTTTATATGTAATCTCGAAGTCGGTTATGACAGACCCATATATGTTTTATATTTTTTCCTTGTGAACCCACCTCAGTATTCATACTTTTTTTTTCTTTGACCTTTACGTTAGAACGACACTTTAAGGAGTGCATTGTTGAATTGATTTCAGAACTCAATTCAAATGATTCTTCTTTAGACAGATATCATGCAATCTTTTTTAAGAGCGAAGAATAGTTGGTGAAAAGATAATAGACTTAAAGAAACCAGGTTAGTCTGCAAATATTAATATTTGTTATATAATCTCGAAGTGCTTTAGAAAGAGCTGAATTTCTTTTATATAATGGAAAAACAAAAATCCGTATATAACATTATTTAATTTATAGGTAAAATAAAAAATAAAAATAAATTAAAATCATTCTGGTTTGACAAACATTCTGCACTGAAAGCGCAAAAATTTTGCACCGAAAGCACTTTGGATTGCTTTTGTGAATACAGAGAACCGATTCTTTAGTTATATTTTTGGTTTGACAAATGTGACATCCCAAAAATATCATATTCACATATAATATAATAGGATTCAGCTATGACAATATGTGAAAGCAGTTAAGAAATAAAGATGACAGTATTTAAATATTTATACAGTCATCCGAAATTTAGTGGAAATTAAAACGAAATAAAACTTGAGTACAAGTTCCCCAAAGTTCTCCAAAATACAAAATAAACTAAAGATCGAAGGATGCCTAGAGAGTGTTTCCAAAAATTAACAAGCTATAGAAATAAGAACTAATAAACGCCCTAAGTACTAGGGGCTGAATCTTCCTCAGTCTCCCATGCCTGCTCCAAGGGTACCTCATCACCTACTGCTCACATCCAAAGGATTGGATGATCATCGCAAGGGGGAAGGCAAA
>NW_014543981.1:431867-436429 GCF_000741045.1 Vigna radiata var. radiata | reverse complement strand
AGAAGGAAACCTCCTTCTCTAACCAAAACTCACCAGACCGAACGGTTGAGAAGGAAACCTCCTTCTCTAACCAAGACTCACCAGACCGAACGGTTGAGAAGAAAACCTCCTTCTTTAACCAAGACTCAGACCGGACGGTCAAGAGAAAGAAATACCTTCTCTGACCGAAAGCACACCTGCCAGATCGAACGGTGAAGAGAAGAAAGGACCTTCTCACTCTGACCTGCAGTGCCAAACCGAACGGTCAAGAGAAGGGAGAACCTTCTCTGACCAGGGTTCCATGACCGGGCGGTTCGAGAAGGAAACTTCCTTCTCTCACCAAGGCTCCATGACCGAACGGTCAAGAGAAGGGGGATCCTTCTCTGACCGAGGAGACCAGACCGAACGGTCAAGAGAAGGGGAATCCTTCTCTGACCGAGGAGACCAGACCGAACGGTCAAGAGAAGGGGGAACCTTCTCTGACCAAGACCTCCAAACCGGACGGTCAAGGGGAGGAGTCATCCTTCCCTGACCAGGTCTACAAAACCGAACGGTCATGAGAAGGGAGAACCTTCTCTGACCAAGGCCATCCAAACCGGACGGCCAAACTCTGCAGAATTCTGTAGAGTTCTACAAAATTATGCAGAATTCGACAGAACCAGCTAAGACCATTTTCAACCAATTTTGCCAACTTCTAACACTCCTAATCTTTGTTTTAGACATAATTAAACTTACCTAAGTGATTCTAAACATTACTAACACATTTCTAAAGTGATTTAAGCTTCATTTCAACTCTAAAACACTCATTTTCCCAACTTAGGGACCCAAAACCCAATCTTACCATTTGGTACCTATTTTGGCTAATTTAGTGACTCAAACAAGTCACAATACACTCAGTGAAACTGTCTCAACAGTCCACAAACACAACAAACCCCATATACTCAAAATCACTACCTCACTTCCCTTAAAATGACCAAAAAGCGACTCTAAAGCACTAGGTTTTCTTCCAAACACTACCACAATAGATTTCAATCATCATCACAGTCCCAATCATACATAATTCAACATATCAAGGGGTTCCAAATAGTCCAAAATCATCAATCATCAATTCTACATAACATACCCATTTCCATACATGAATTTCAAACCAATTCAACCAATTTCATGCTTCCAACAACATACAACTTTAAAATTTATCATACATTCACAACATACTATAAAAATGGAAAGAAAGCTAGCTCCCCTTACCTCTAGGGTGCACGGCCAACTCAAGGAATGATCATAGACCAAGTACTTTGAACCCAAAGTGTGAGAATCACCTAAAATCATCAATTAATGATGGAGAACGAATTTTAGCATTAAGTTGAAGTTAGATTGTGGAGGGAAACGAAATGGGTTGCATGAAATAAGAATCTCATGCTTGAAACCCTAGGGCAAAAGGGGAAAAAGGGTTTTCTTACCGGTTGGATGAAACGGAAAATCAATCGGTAGAAACGTAGCTCTTGGAGTCCTGAATGCTTATGTAGCTTCAATTTGAGAAACTAACGGTTAGAATCTGAGTTGAGATGGAAGGGGTGGCAAGGCAAGGAAGGAGAGAAACGTAGAAGGAGATGGTTGCCGTCTTAGGAGAATGACTAAGATTTAGAATGCTAAGTATATTTCCCTTTACTAATAATATTCAACCTATCCTATGTTGCCACGTGTACACATACTTAAATGGCATTTTTGCAAGGCCTTACAACAAACATTCTACATGATAGTCATAAAACATTTGGTTTGCGTGTTGGTAACAAATTAAAGTGGCTAAATTATAAAGCAATAATGAGACCCCTTAAGACCAAACTTAAGACAAAATCGTGTCCCACCATCAGGCTGCCTTCACTTTTACCCCTTTCTTGTAACTCCAACATATTATTTACACAGATTAGTTATTCCTAGAAAATCTGAACTGAAGGACTGAAATTAATATACACTATATTTCTCATGGTGTCCCATCCTTTAATATATTCTTGAACACCATCTATAACAGTGACCATGGTTGCTTATTGGTTGATTTGTTTCTTCCAGGAAGAAATGATAAAACATTTATGTAAATTCAGGAAGAAAGTTATGTAGGTAAATGAAGAAGCTGCCTATTGTTCACTTGTCTAGAAAGAATTGGGTTTCATGATCAGCCTAGACAAACTTGTTTATAACTGCTGTTGGAACACATCGATTAGATAAGGCCAATTCATAATATATAAGTGGGTACAAACCTAATCTTACAAGTCAGTGTTACTGTTGAATGAGGCTTAAATTCTACTTTCTAATATGATATAAGTAGGCACAAATCTCACTTTACAAACCAATTTTGTGGGGTTAAGTGACACTTAAACTCCACTTTCTAGTAATGGCTCACCTCCCTTAGCTATTTTGTTTTGGTTGCTTCTTTCTACAGTTCATAAAACGTAAAATTTCAATTTTATCCTTATACCAAAAAATCCTAAAATGCAAAACCCTCTCCCACTCTTTTGGTGGAAGCTGCCTTAGCCCCTAATGTTCAGATAGTATCCCTAAAGATGTTGTTACTACGTTTTGTTAAGGAGTGCCCTGATATGTACAACTGATAGGAAAAAAAACATTGCCCCTAGATGGTGACTCCATTGTTGTTGTTTTGTCGAACTTGAAGCATGTGAATGCATGACTGAACTTGGGTTTCCAAAAGGGATGACTCACTTATGGAGAAAATTGAGAAATTGAAAAGAAAGATTTATGAATTTGACATTCAGTGTGAAAATGATTTTTTATCATTCTGCTCCATCATGAACTTCTGAATTTTTTCCCATTTAATAATTTGCAGTATGATTCATAATCGTAGACAAGATGGAAAATGTGGTCAGAGTGGAAAAGATGGGGACATGATCAGTGAAAGTGAAGGTCCCTTTCGAAGGATCTCGAACAATAATTCAACCTGTGTCATCAAAGCTCGTAAAGCGCCTATCACAATGTTACAGTTGGCGAATGAGTTCGTGACCGCAATTTCAGAGAAAGAGTGCACCATTGTAACTGGCGAGGTAAGTTTTTTATATTTTGTATTGAATGTTACTTTTAGATTCCAAAATTAATTTTACAAACATTTATTCAAAAAACTATAACATTCAGCATTAATTTGTACACGCTCAAGCTAACGGACAAAAGTTAGTTAGAGACGATTAAAAGCTAATTAATAAGATAACAGTTATTAGTGGACAGTTAACGAATATCTTAAAAGCTAATAATGATCAATTAATAGGTTAGATTAAGATAAACCCTATAAATATAGGATTAATACCATATGGTGTGCCGATCGGTACACGTTCAGGTTAATTGACTACCAAGGGCCATAAATGCTCGGTAAGGATAGATGGTAAAAAGCTAATTAATAAGGTAACGATTATTAATGGACAGTTGAAAGATATATCAACGACTAATAATGATCAATTAATAGGTTTGATTACTATAAACCCTATAAATATAGGATTAATGTCAAGTTAAAAGTACTTTTGGCATAACTTTCATACATTAAGCCCTTCTTGTGAAGTACATATCTGACTTGAGCATCAGATTGTTTTTTACAGGTCAATCCTCGATCGGCTTGGAGTGGACTAGAGGATGTTGTGGCAAATCGGCAAGTGTACCGAGTCCCACAAGTAATATAAAATGGTAAGACCAAGTATCGTATCCCAGAGGACTCTCGACGCTAAACAGTCGTATGATAACAAGATTAATTAAGACTTAAAATAAAAAAGATCATTGGGTTTGTATGCAAAAGCAGTAAATTAAATATGAATGCAATTGATCAATGGCAAAGGAGCACAAAGATGAACGAATGTTGATTACTATGAGATGTATATGTTGTTGGGGTTAGATTTCACCAAGTACCCTCTCATGTATATAAGAATTCTTCTTTATGCATTAATGTCAACATCACTCACTAAATTACCTAAACCCGATCCCTCAGGCGAATAAGCTTGCCCAAATTACCAGTTCATACAATTCCTAGCATTCCTAGTAATAAGATGTGAAGAGCAAGAGATTAACACGACCAAGACTCATACCCTTATCATTGAGCAAAATAATCCTTAGGAGTAATTCAACAAGAACTTGAATTGTAAGGAACCTCCCGACACTCATGCAATTCATAAATCATGCTAATGAATGAGTTAAACACAGGAAGCATTGAAACAGATGAATTACTCTAATAATTAATGAAAAATCAAATGAAATTAAGAATCAATTCAAATACATGAGAGTTTACAAGGTTACATCATCTCCCAACAACAAATAGAAATTAGTTCCCTGTAGACATGGGGAACTTTATGAACAATGGAAGAGAATGAGAAAGAAAGCATAAGAATTGGGAAAAGAGTGTATTGTTATGCTCTTCTCTGCCAGGGATGCAAAACCTAGAGCCCTAGGGTCCTTTAAAAAAGGTCAGAAACGTGCCAAAACAGGTCTCGGTCCAATAAGTCAAAACAGAGCATAAACAGGGCCTGTCCACGAGAAGTCGACGCTCAAGCGCCCCATTTAGGGCACCCAAGCGGTGAGAACATAGCTTCTTACCC
>NW_014543981.1:423960-431219 GCF_000741045.1 Vigna radiata var. radiata | reverse complement strand
GAAGAAGGCTATGATATTGCTGATATTGAGAGGGTGTTGTGTGTGCCTAGAGGGCATTTCTAGAGGAACAATAGTGACATGCCTATGTACATGAGGAGATCATATATGACACCTTTGGCCAAGTATTGGATGGTTTTACTCATGCAAACATTCAACCATGCTCTCATGTATCGGATGTTACTACTAATAGGGAGATATTCATTTATTGTGTGCTCAAGGTTTTGAACATTGATGTTGGGCAGGTGATTGCTAATGAGATTAAGACTTGCACCTATTCTCTGAGTCACAAGGCGCCTCTGGGTCATCCCTCTTTGATCACTCATCTTTATAAGATGGCAATAGTTGATACCTCCACACTGCCACTAGAGCAACCACGCAAGGAGATTGATACTTCTTATTATACCCAATACTATATATTGGATGAGGCGGGTCAGCCAGTGGCGCAACCACGGGTGCATAGGAGAGCACCACCACCATAAGATCAGGCTCATGATGCTGACCCCTTTTAGACTAGAGATTTGTACATGTCACTAATGGAGTCTAGGATGCAGGATCTGTATAAAGGGCAAATGGCCACTACAGAGATTTATAGGGATGTATGATACACCTCCTAGACATAGGTGGATGATGGAGGAGTTTGCCAAGAGCTATCAGGTGATTTACGATATGAGTGAACCGTTTCTGGACATCATAGATGCTTTCACCAGCTTTCATTCTGAACAACTCATATTCTTGTATCAATGAATTCTACCTGGCTCTCTTAACTTCATTTGTGCCTTCATGTGTTACCTCTAGAACATCCTACATTTCCTTTGTAGACTTGCATTGGGATATCCTGAAAAATTCATCAATAGTTAGTGTAGAGGCAATAATATTCCTAGCTTTAATATCATACTGAGCTTTTCTATTTTCATCAACAGTCCACTCAGTAAAAGGTTTCAAAACAGTTTCACTATCAACAATTTTTGTAGGCACCTATGGACCATTTAATGTAGCATCCGAAATTCCTTTATCTTGCGATTCAAGAAAGATCTGCATGCGAATTTTCCAAAAAGGATAACTTTCACCAGCAAATAGAGGTGGTCTGTTTGTTGAAGCACCTGCACCAAAAGATTGAAAATTTGAAGCCATCCCCAGGTTTTACAGTCGAATAGAATAAAAGCAGAGTCGACTGAATTTTCAAATATTTTATGAAAACCAGCTATGATACCAATTGTTAAGAAATAGGTAGGCTTCATTTTACACCAAGAGGGGGGGGGGGTGAATTGGTGTTAATTCAAGGTTAAAATATTTTTGCAATCTTGATATGAAAAGTTCAAAGCTTTTGATCTTTTCTTGAAATACAAGTTATTCAAAATTCAATGCAGTGGAAAAACGCAGTTGACTGCCTATCAAATATAGTCGACTGGAAAATAAAGAGTGCAGGGATGAGAAAATTCAAACACTGTGTTTATATTGGTTCGGCCAACAATGCCTACATCCAATGTCCTTCCAACCCAGGAAGCAAATGCACTATAATGGTTGCAGTTTTTACAACAAGGAGTTTATATAAGCACCACACAAAAATATAAATCTCGTCTCTTCTGCAATATGCACCCACAAACCAGAATTGCAGCAAGAATCCCCTATTCTGCAATCTGCACCCACTTTGAACAATCCTCAATGTGTCACCAGCATTCTTCACAGGATGCCAAGCCTATCACAGCAGACTTGACAGGCTGCCAAGCCTTTAGTCAATAACCAGCAGTCTTTCACAGGGTGTCAAGCCTTCAAGATCAAACAAAAGCACCTTCTCTGTGCAGATATTGATCAACCAGTAAGAGCAATTGACTTCTCCTACTGAATTTCTCTCAAGCAAGATCACCACCGTCTTCTTGGAGAATTCTTGGAGCTTCTAACGAATTCAATCTGAAACAGGAAAATAAAAATGTCAAATTACAAAAGTCATTGAATAATTCGCGTTTTGTCTATTTATAGCTTTCTGTTTCATCATATTGATTCGCAGTCGACTAGCCTACTAATTCATTCGACTATATTAAAACAGTTATAATAGTCAGTCAACATAAATGCTCCTCAGTCAACAAAATTAAGATACATTTATTATAGTTGATCAGGTCACATAGTTTTAACAAACTTTTGAAAATATAGTCGTTGGAGCTTGTAGGATTAACAAAATTTCAAACAGAATAGCAACATAGTCGAATATGTGTTCCACAATGTCGACTGACACATGAAAAATCACTTTGAAATTCTTTTCAACTCTAAATCTCACACAACACTGATTCACAAAATTTGTACAAAGATTTTAGCATAGTAGAATCCACTAAGAGTGTATTCGACTGGACTAGAACTTTGTCACAATGTATATAAGTTCAAAAGGTGTCTCTGATCTTTTCTCTGAGAAATGTGTAATGATCAAAAACATTTTATCTCACATTTCAATACAAGCATGTTCCACAAATATAACACTCAATCACACATGGTAACATACAATGTAATTCAACAAAACATGTTCAGCAGATATGACAAATGTTACAGAATAAGAACATGTAAATCTGGAACATATGTACTGTTATTAAGCACTGAGTTGTCATTATCAAAAACCAGTTTGATATAGAGTCTGTGTTGTCAACAATCTCAACAATAATATTGCGAGATTGTTGAAGTTTGTATCATTGCATATCTATATGGTTTGATATTCTGACTTTGATAGAACTTTGTGCTTAAATTGCTAAATCTGTGATATTTTGCATTATGCATCTGATTTGATTTTATTATGCATAATGACAAGGGGAGTATCACCTTTTATACTTTTTTCATCACACGCCTACACTTTAGGGGGAGTTAATATTGTTTTGTGATGAAATTGCGATTATGAGAGCATCATTTTATTTTACAAATTGCATATCTTTCTGATGCATCTCTGTTTTCAAAGCTGCATAAATATCTGAAGAATTCCCTTTTTGTTAATGCACAAAGGGGGAGAGATATATATGAGAGTATGAGAGTAAGTATATATGAGAGCAAGTATTAATGCTTTGTGAAAGGGGGAGAATAGTCTGTCTCATACTTTATCTGCTTGATATTATGTTGTACATGCAGAGTAATTGAACTGTATTAAATCTTTTGCTATATGCTATTACTCTATCTTGTGTTGAATTGTACGCACATGGTTGAGTTATTAATCATGGTTGTGCATCATAAAAAAAGGGGGAGATTTTTGAAATTGTTGACAATACAAAATCTATATCAATCTAGTTTTTGATGATGACAACACTATGCTTAAAAACAGTACACATGTTGTTGTATTACATGTTCTTATTCTGAACTGATTGTTATATCTGCTGAACATGTATTGGTGTACTGTGTTGTATGTTCCTATGTTATTTGTGTGATATACTTGTGGAACATGCTTGTATGATTATGTGCAATGTGAACTGCTTTGTCAAAAATATTTTACTGCACATTTCGGAAAAGTGAAAAATCACAAGCACTTTTACAAACTTATAATTGTGTGACAAAGTTCAAGTCCAGTCGAATACATCTATAATGGATTCGACTATTCTAAAACCTTTGTGCAGATTTTGAGAATCAGTGCTCTGTGACTTTTTGGATTGAAAAGAATTTCAAAATTTTTTTACATATGTCAATCAACTTCATTCAATGTACACTCGATTGTCTTATTGATCTGTTTTGGAATTCTGTTATGCTTACACGCTCCAACGACTATATTTTTTAAATGTTAGTTAAGCATTGATGACTTGGTCAACTGTATTAAATGTGTGTTGATTTTGGTTGACTGCGAGCCTCTATGTTGACTGTCTATTATAACTGTATTAATACAGTCGATTGGATTAGTAGGCTATTCGACTGAGACACAATCTGACTGACAGAAAACTATAAATTGGCTGAACACGATTTGTTCAGAGACTTTTGACGATCTAACATTTTCATTTCTTGTTTCCGATTGAATTTTCTGTGTTAACAGCTCCAAGAATTCTCCAAGAAGACGGTGATGATCTATCTTGAGAGAGACTCAAAGGAAGAAAGCTTATGCGCTGACTGTGTGACCAGAACTGCACAAAGAAGGTGTTTGTTGATTGATCTTTGAAGGCTTGGCATCCTGTGAAGACTGTTGCATTGTGTGAAGCCTTGGCATCCTGTGAAGAGTGCTGGAATTGACCTGTTGTGATACAGGGGTTACACGTTGAGGATTGTTCGATGCGGGTTCAAATTGTAGAAGAGGGGATTCTTGTTGCAAGTCTGGTTTTGGTTATTGCAGCTATATTTTGGTTTTGGGTTAGAGAGGAGATTTATATTTTTGACGTAAGGTCTTCTATAAATTCCTTGTTGTAAAAACCGCAACCTATATAGTGCATTTGCTTCCTAGGTTGGAAGGACACTGGATGTAGGCATTGTTGGCCAAACCAGTATAAAAACCAGTGTTTGATTTTCTCTATCCCTGCACTCTTTATTTTAGTAGACTATATTTGTTACGCAGTCAAGTACGTTTTTCCGCTGCATAGAAATTTTCATTACTTGCATGTCAAGAAAGATAAAAAAGCTTTATACTTTTCATTAAAGATTGCGAAAAGATTTTGTTTTTGAAACAACACAATTCACCCCCTCCCTCTTGGTGTAAAACGAAGCCTACCTTTTTCTCAACAGTAGGGCTGAGAGACTAACCTTTCTGACGTGACTTTGTAGCTTTTCAGCGTAGAATCGTGTGCTCCGCTCGCTTTCCTTCAGTCTGGATCGCTCGGTTGCCTTTAGTCTCGATTAAGGAGGGAGGCACCTGCAAAAGATACTCTGACGCTCAAGTTAGGCATGTGTTTGAGGAACTTCTATTCACAATTGAATATTCAGTGAATTGTTATCAATATTGAGTGTTTGGATCTAGTGGAGCGTGAGTAGAACGTACTTAGCTTTTGGCTTCGACCTTTTATTTATAAGTTGTCTCATGGGTTTGATCTAGCACATATCCAATAAAATAAAAAAATAACTTACCTTTAGATTCAGTCAGTTGCTCATAAACAACTTATCAATATCTTTAATCAGATATACTTGATTATTTCATCATCCGCTGGACTATTGGCCTAATAACTTAAACATTGGCCCAAGTACGACCTAATAAAAACCATTTGACCTGGTTGACCATTGTTGTTGTAGTGGATGGACCGAACGACCCTGAATGTTAACCGTTCGGTCTTTACTATATACCATACACAAGATAATACAAAAGAAACAAAAAATATTTTTTATGTTTAAGAAGCACGAGAAGGATTGACCTTGCTCCTATGTATTCTCATTTGAGAAATCAGGGGTACATAGTTCTTTTTGAAAATCTGTTTGGAAAATCAGGGATACATAGTTTTTTTTGGAAAATATGTTTGAAAATCAGGGATACATTGTTTGGAAAATATGTTTGAAAAATTATGGATAACTTTGGATTTTTGGGAAGTGAACTTGACAAGGACTAGCCTTGCTACTACTTATCTCCCCAAATAATGGAGAATCAAGGATCGCGTAGTTTTGGTGAAAAGATTTTAGTTTTTGATGATTTTGCATTTTTTTTTTGTATTTTTGATATGGTTGAGAAAAACGAAGGTATTAAGCACTAGGACAATACGCACAATCACATGAATATTGATATCATTATTTAATTATTAAAACAAAAGGATACTGAGTACTAGACCGATGCGGATAATGACACGAGTACTCGTACCTTTTAAATTATTATTCCATTATTTTGAAAAACGGTACTAAGTACTAGAACAATCACTAGTGGAAAAACCGCTTTTTATGACGGGTAAAAATGACCTATTATGACAAATAACCTGACATCATAGTTCAGGGCGTCATAATAGGTCTGCGCATTTTATGACGGACAGAAAAGTCCATCATAATAGCTCCAGTGTATTATGACGGACTTTTTGTCACCTATCATAATAGGTCCAATTTATGATGACAATGCAACTAGATTTACCTAACATAATATGTAACGTTTTATGACGAAGATTTTTTTCACCTATCTTAATATGTAGAAGATATTATGATAAGTAATTGTTCACCTATCATAATATATACTTTTCAGAAATAAGTTTTTATTACATACATTGTTCACCTATCATAAAAACTTGTTTTGTAAAAAAAAAAATTATTATTACATTTGACATATCCATTCAATTTACAATTAATTTCCTGTATTATAATCTCATCAATCAATTTATAATCAATATAACATGAAACGAACATATTCAATTAAACTAATATAATAAAATAAATTTCAAACATTAAATTTTGTAATAATATTTAATGCATAATTTTTAAATCAAACCATATATTAAATCCAAATATAACATCAATCTACACTACATTATAGTCAAGTTTCTACAATTTACTAACACTTAAAATAAAAGAAGCCTACTTCGTTCTAATGTCTTGAATGTTTGGAGCTTCCATTGGAGATGAATCATTAAAGATCTACAAATAAAATAATTAAGTTAGAACAATTTTGTAATGAACCGTTAGATAAGTAGGTGAAGCCACTTAAACACCTACGTGAAATTGCCAAAATTTTCACTGTTTTTCTTGCTGAAATGTTGCTGAAATGTAGTAACCTTATTACACAACACTAAATGAATTATCTAAAACAAATTTTAAAAGAAAAAGGAAGGTATAGATTAATGAATAAACAAAAAAATTGTAGAAAAGAAAAACTAAACCATTTAATCTACATGTTATATGATTCAAATATGATTCAAAACAGCGGATTGATTCAAAACAGTTAAATTGTAGAAAAGAAAAACTAAAATCTACATGTTATATGATTTAAAACAGTGGTCATTGACCAACTTCAATTCTAACCCTTTAGAGGATGAGCCACCACTCTACTTTGATGTTAACCACAAAAACTCTTCTATAATGTGAATGTTAAATGCTTTCTTATGAGCTGAATTCTACAGTGTTTGACTGTCACAAGATTCTGAAGGTTGTCACAATATCAAGCATGATTAACCATTGAACATTGATTTTAATGCTACAAAATGGAATCGAGGTTTGTTAGTATTTAAAGGTTGTGTGGTTGTGAGATATAAGAGACTTCCAATTAAACTCCTGTAGCGTGATGCATCTGCCTCTTGTGCTCCATCATCTTTTTGTAGTTTTTCGTTTACCACCAACGGAGTAGCGACAGGTTTACAACCATTCATTTTGAACTTCTTTAGTAGAGCTTCAATATATTTCTTTTGAGAGATAAA
>NW_014543981.1:417831-419620 GCF_000741045.1 Vigna radiata var. radiata | reverse complement strand
GTTCATCAAGCCAAGGTCGGTCATTTCAAATGTCTTCATCATGTCTTCTTTAAATTCTTTCATCATCTCTATATTGTTTCCTGTATAGATAAGATCATCGACATATAAAGAGATAATGAGATGGTACTGACCTTGTGCCTTAATATATAGTGTTGGCTTTTTTTTTTTTTTTTTTTTAGTCTGTTAGTATTTAAAGATTGTGAAAGGAGTAGTTGATAAGGTAGAGAAAATGTAGAGATAGTAGGATGTAGAAGTAGTAGTTGGAAGAAGTAGAAGCGAAAGAACTTGACCCTTTAATGGCGCGGGGGAAGGCGCAGAAGAAGGAAGAAGACACTGAAATCATAAACCCAGAAACGTTGGAGCGCAAGAAGCTCAAATCCTTGGCCTTTTCCAACAACATTCTCTCGGAGACTCCTGCTAGCAGCTCCGTTCTACTCAAACCTTCCTCCGTCGTGGCCAAACACCACGGCAAAGACATCATCAAGAAGTCTCAGAGGAAGAGCAGCAGGTATCTCTTCTCTTTCCCAGGGCTAATTGCTCCCCTTGCTGGTGGCAAGATCGGTGACCTTAAGGATTTGGGAACCAAAAACCCTGTTCTCTACCTCGATTTTCCCCAGGGTCAAATGAAGCTTTTTGAGACCATTGATCAATTACTGTAAGAAGCTTAATACATATTCTACGTTTTCTTTATATGTATCCCATACTCAAATTATAATTGTGACTATCAATAGAATAAAGTTGAGCACATCATGTGTTAATTTAAACTTCCAACTCATTTACAGCTTTTAGGACAGCAAAAACCATTCGCATCCTGAAGTATTTTAACTTCAAAAACTAGCATCCTGTGTACAGCTTTCTTCTCTCAATTTGCTCTTTCCAATTATCAAAATATAAAGCATGGGTTTCCGTTTACCTAGTTTGAGAAAGGCGTCCCTTCCAACAATCCAAGCATCTTCAAAATCTGTGGACGTGCCCAAGGGTTACCTTGGTGTCTATGTTGGAGATAAAATGAAGCGATTTATGATCCCTGTATCACACTTGAACCAACCTGCATTTCAACAACTGTTGAGTCAAACTAAGGAAGAATTTGGGTATGAACATCCAACGGGTGGTCTCACAATTCCTTGCAGAGAAGATGCTTTCTTGGATATCAATTCTCGCTTGATGAGGTGCTAATCCATGAAGATCAGACTGACATTAATGTATAGACATAATATTTGTAGGATAGTTTCTTACCTTGAAAATATTGTTTCTCCATATTTGTTATATTAATTTGGACAGTACAAAGAATGTTACAAGAAATTTCCTACACGAAGATTTTTCTCACATATTTTCTTCATCCGTCACTCTGATCTACACAGTAGTTTAAAAAGAAATTAACTAGTTCTCTACAACCACAGAATTCTCAATGTCTCAGATTCAAAATCCGTCAATTATCTCCACATTTTATAGCTAAGTTCATTGACAAATAACTACATTATAACAGAGAGGAAAACATGTTTAAAACAAGATCACCGGTGCAAAGTGAAAAACTGATTGAAATTAAGTCTTTGCGAAACCTAATCTTGCTTTAATGATATTTATAAAGCATCCCTGGTCACTGAAAATCTGAAATATGGCTTAACAGAAGATGAAAACCATCCATACAATACGAGGAGGACCCAATCCTTTATGATATATATATATATATATATATATATATATATATATTCCTTTCTATTCAGCACAACATAAGACCGAGAAACATTTCAGGAAAACAAAAATATAATAAAAGTAAATGGAAAACTGT
>NW_014543981.1:411543-416269 GCF_000741045.1 Vigna radiata var. radiata | reverse complement strand
TGCAATTTACAGTTCAGTTAGTGTAATTTACAATTCAGTTAATAGTTTAGTTCAGTTAGTGCAGTTTATAGTTCAGTTAGTGTAGTTTACAATTCAGTTAACAGTTCAGTTGAGTTCATATTGTAATTTAGTACAATTCAGTATAGTTCAATTCAGTTCAGTTTGATAAAACAAAAAACAGTTCAGTTCAGTTTGTTTGAACTGTTTTACAGTTTAGTTCAGTTTGTCTGAACTGTTTTACAGTTCAGTTCAGTTTTTAGCAGTACAGTTCAGTTCGATTTGCCCACCCCTAATGATAGGAGTGAGTCAGTAGAATCTAAAAGTTCAGAAATTAAAACCACAGGTTATTAGCTGCTTACGCGGACATGCTCCATAAAGAGATAACAAAACCATCAAATTCTCAATTGCAGATGTGGATAGACCAACGCATGCAACTATTGTGAAAGGATTCCATAAGAATACAAGAGCAGCAATATCTCCTGAAGGAAGAGGCTCTGGAAATAGAAAAGATACAATTTAAAGGGATGAAAAAGAATTTGCATAGTTTCAAAAAGATCCACAACCAGAAGCGGAAATAACTACCAGTAATCTTCATCAAGTACCGTGTTACAGTTTTATAAATCACTTAAAAATAACAAATAAAAATGGGAGAAGCACATACAACCATACTCATATCAAATTTGAACAATAGAAAAGCAATGTGTCTGCAACACATTCATCACGCAAGCAAAACACACCAAACCAGAAACTACCGTGTTTCTATAAATTTCTCAATAAGTGCGTATATGAGAAGAAAACGCAAAACTAGCTAAAACTACCCTTCCAAAGAACCTAGGTTAGCTTGTACCTCCACTCCTATGGAGCTTTCTTTGAAGCGGGTCGAATCACTCCAGAACAAACACTTAGGGTATCGATTTCAATAGATGAAAAATGAAGCAAAAGGAAAAATAATCGGTTAAAAGGTGAGAAGATGAAGATACGAAGAAACCCTAAAAGTTGAGGGTGAAAGATGCTTACCACTTGAACTCTGGTTGAACGAGACAATGAAGAGGTAGTGAGAGCCTTCAATGGTGGAGACGAGAGAAATGTCGTGAGCCTACGCGAACGAGAATGAGAAATGTCACAGCCAATGAGAGTGAAACGAGAGTGAAGAAGAGAGGAAGTGAAGAGAAATTAGGGTAGAGTAAACGAACATGACAGCGAGACTGAGTGGGAAATGAAAAAAACCAATACACATATATTATGACTGATTTCTAAACATGAGTCAAATACATTAAAAAAAATTATTCTTTATGACAGATAACCTTAACTCCGTCATAATAGGTTTTGAACTTATTTACAAGTTTGCCACCTTGTTTTATATTATGACAGAGATATTCACAACTACGTAATAATATGTTTTAAAATTATTTACAAGTTTGCCACTGCGTTTTATATTATAACTGATGTCCAAAAATACGTCATAATATATCTAACTTTTATTACGTTTCTGTCACCTTTCCATCTATTATGATGGATGATTTTCATCCGTCATAATAGGTCATCATAGTATGCTATTTTTCCACTAGTGAATCACATGAGTATTCATACCTTTAAAAACCTTACTCAATTATTTTTTTTTCTAATTTTATATTTATTTATTTATTGTGATTTCTTATAACATAACAAGATTAGATAAAATAAGAATCCAAAATAAATAATAAAATTAATGAGGATGCATAATAATAAAACAAGTGGTATGGTGAAGGAATAGTAAAAAATGTATGCAGTGAATAATTAAGAAATGTGTACTGAACTAAAAACTAATTTGTTTAAACTGAACTGTAAAACAGTTCAGACAAACTGAACTAAACTGTTTTTTGTTTTAAACTGTTTTTTGTTTTATCAAACTGAACTGAACTTTACTGTACTAAATTGTACTAAACTACAGTATAAACCGAACTGAACTATTAACTGAATTATAAACTGCACTAACTGAACTATTAACTAAACTGTAAATTGCACTAACTGAACTGAACTATTAACTGAATTGTAAACTGCACTAACTGAACTATTAACTGAATTGTAAACTGCACTAACTGAACTATTAACTAAACTGTAAATTGCACTAACTGAACTGAACTATTAACTGAATTGTAAATTGTACTAAACTACAATATAAATTGAACTGAACTACTAACTGAATTGTAAATTATACTAAACTATAATATAAACTAAACTTAACTACTAACTAAATTGTAAATTGTATTAATTTTAACTGAATTACTAATTTTAAATTGAATTACACTAATTTTAATAGTACACCAGTTCTAAAATATGATTTTACAACTATCTAATAACCAAGTAACTTATTTAAATGTCGTAAACACAATGTTAATTCGATTGACAGTGTCTATAACTAAAATTTAAAATAGATTTCTATAAGAACTTAGTCTTTCTGGATACTATATTGAATCACTGAACAGATTCGTGAAAGTCTTCGACTAATATTTGAGAAAATCTTAATACCATTTAATGCTCTATTGACGAACAAGATTTAATTTTTTTTCCTCGAATAACAGATTCTTGGAAATAACCTCCTATTATGCAGATTATGGAAATAAAACTCTCATTTTTAAGGAGAACGTCACCAAAGGTATAAAATTCTCACATGTTCAACAATAAAATATATGAACAAAACAATAAAACATCTCCAAAATCTGTTAAAAGGTTTAAAGATTATGACAGACCCCTAGGTGTGAAAGAACGACACCCACCAAAATTTATGATCTCCAATACATTAGAATCAATAGTAAAAGCATGTATCCTGATGGAAGAGAAGCTCCGCGAAGAGATCGAAGGCGCGATTCAACTCCGGCGAAGCTTCTCCGACGACGAACGATGCAGCGGAATGATGATAATTGAAGGAGGAAACAATATTAAACCCTAATCGGACCAAAAGTGAGATCCACTCACTAGAATCCTAATCTGACACATTGAAACCCTAAAATGGTAAGGAGACTCGAAACAAACCGATTAAACGGTGAGAATCGAAGTTTAATCGGTGAGAAATGTTTGGATCGGTTCAAAAGTGATTTTAATCGGCTAGATTTGAAGGAAAAATGAAATGGAGAAGTAAAACTAGGTTATGGAGGTGGTTCAGTGTAGAATCTAAAGAAGGAATGATGGAATGTGACAATAAAAGCAAATCTGAGGAGATGAATGGTGGATCTGTAAAGAACCTGTGAAGAGCTCTCGAGAGAGTATTGTTCTCGAGCAAGAAGAGGCGGTGAGCGACACTGAGAAATGAAGAGTGAGTTTCTGATGATGTGTGAGAGGTGAACGTGAATGAAGACCAAACCAATTGAACGAGACGCTGACGCAAGAAGCAGGGGATGTAGCTCCTGATGAATGGTGTAGCGTGTAGGAGTGACGTCGTATGGTGGCAGAGTATGGTGAGAGAAAAGCACAATGGTGAAGTGGAAAAATGAAATAATGAAGTGTGCTTGGAAGGTGGCTAGAGGAGGTCCTTTGGACTCTCTAGCCTGACTTTCAAGGGAGAATTAATTCTGGATTTCAGAAATCTAATTCTCATTTAGCTCAAAAGTAAGGAATACAATGAAGGACTGGGTATTTATAGTGACCCAAGCTCCTTTCACGCTAGGCTACAAATACAATAAAATGCCAAAAATACATGAAAGAGGACTGTGCCAAAAGGGATTCCATCATATCCCAACACTAATATATAAACAGGGAGTGCACTCCAACTGTTTGCATTTATAACAGCTTCAGCATTTGAACTTCCTCTGAAGGATGAACAAAAGCTTTAATCATACATGGAACTTTGGAACAACTTCTCTTGGCTTCTCCTTCTGCAACTTTGGAACATCAATTTCCAATACGAGGTTTATTATTAATTTCAACCAACTTGAAAACAACACCTAAAGCAGCTTGAGCATAACACGTAACCAGGTATGTACCAATTCCATAGGCATCAATTTGATGATCGTGCAGAAAAAGATGCAATCCAATAAAAGTATTAGGATAAAAAAAAAACTATACAGAAGTTTGGTAATTGCTTCATTACCAATTACACTTGCTATAAAGGTTAATATTAAAGTGTAATGCAAATTCTAGAAGAATGTAGAAGCACCTTAGAAAGTAGAATTCAAATGTAATACAAGTTCTAGAATGTTGTAGAAAAGCCTAAAATAGGAAGAAAAATCAAGAATAGTCTACATGTGTGAAAGTCTAGAACATCCCACATAAGTTATGGCTAGTATGTTTTAGGATTATTCTATGGGTTTATAAATACCCATGAACTCTACCATTTCATGCATGTAGACAAGAAGCCAACATCTACAACAACTAAGACAACTACAACACTTCTTCCAACTACTACTTCTACATCCTACTATCTCCACATTTCCTCTACCTTATCAACTACTCCTTTCACAACCTTTAAATACTAACAGTGGTACCAGAGCTACGTTCGGTCATATACTGGGCGTAGATAAAATTTTCAACTTCCTTAAACAAAACTATAACCCCATTTTGTACTACCTCCAAAATATTTTCTCAACTCAAGGCTACTACCAATCAAACATCATCACTTCCAGTACCTATTTTCATAGGAGAAAATTATGATTTCTGGAGTGTCAAAATGAAGACATTCTTCCACTCTCAAGATATATGGGACATCATAGAAGAAGGATTCACTATTCCAGAAGACACCTCCACTCTTACT
>NW_014543981.1:408271-409768 GCF_000741045.1 Vigna radiata var. radiata | reverse complement strand
AAAGATTGAAAAGGCATGAAGAAGACTCGGTTGAAAATGCCTTTCAATCAAAACTAAAATTGCGGTCTCAGAAAGAATGTGAAGGAAATAAAAGTAAAGGAGAAAATTCTAGAAATAAAGAAAATTCTAGAAGCTTCTCTGTGACTCATCAAGGAAANTATCCTCCATGTGGCATCTGTAAAAAGACAAGTCACTTGGAAAAGGATTGTTGGCATCATGGAAAACCTCAATGCCACTATTGCAAGAAATTTGGTCACATAGAAAAGTATTGTCGTAATAAAAATAAGCATCAAGCAAACTTTGCAGAAGAAGATAATCAGGAGAAACTCTTATTCTACGCCAATCAAGAATCTCCTAGTGGAGAAGGAAGTTGGTACTTGGATAGTGGATGCAGCAATCACATGGCGAAAGATCAAAGCATCTTCAAAGACATTGATAAACTGTCAATGTCAAAGTTCGGCTAGGAAATGGCACAATAGTGGAGTCTCGAGGCAAAGGAACTGTCATGGTGGAAACAAAGAAAGGTACGAAATTCATCAAGGATGTTTTACTAGTTCCTAATCTTAAAGAGAATCTTTTAAGTATTGGCCAAGTGATGGAGAATGGATATTCTCTTCATTTTGAGAAAGATACATGCAAAATTTATGATAGTAAAATGATAGAAATTGGCCAAGTAAAAATGGAGAAGAGAAATAGAAGCTTTCCTATAAGCTTCAAACCTGGAACTAATATTGCCATGAAGGTAGAAGTTGATGACTCATGGCTTTTGCATAGGAGATTTGGCCACTTCAACACACATGCCTTAAAGCTTCTATATCAGAAAAACATGATGAGAGATCTTCCATTCTTGAAGGAGAATAATGAATCGTGCGAAGGATGTCTCCTCGGAAAATAACACCGATTACCATTCTCGACTGACAAAGCATGGAGAGCAAAAGACTTATTGGAGTTGATTCATACCAATGTTTGCGGACCAATGAGAACGCCTTCACATCACAACAACAGGTATTTCATCCTCTTCATTGATGACTTCTTTAGAATGACATGGGTTTATTTCATAAAGACAAAGTCAGAAGTCTTCGGAGTATTCAAGAAATTTAAGGCCCTTGTTGAGAAGCAAAGTGGGAAACAAATAAAAGTACTCAAAAGTGATCGTGGCAAGGAGTACACATCTCACGAGTTTGACAAATTTTGTGAAGATGAAGGCATAGAGCGACAACTTACAGTTGCATATACTCCACAACAAAATGGCGTGTCAGAGAGAAATAATCGCACGGTTATGGAGATGGCAAGATCAATGCTAAAAGAGAAAAACATGCCTAACACTTTTTGGGCTGAAGCAGTCTACATTGCAGTTTACATTCTAAATAGATGTCCAACTAGGGCAGTCCAAGACAAGACTCCTATTGAAGCTTGGAGTGGGAGAAAGCCATCAGCAAAACACTTACGAGTATTTGGGTCTATCTGCTACATACATGTTCCTGATCAAAGGAGGCA
>NW_014543981.1:402040-405531 GCF_000741045.1 Vigna radiata var. radiata | reverse complement strand
GAAGCCAACATCTACAACAACTAAGACAACTACAACACTTCTTCCAACTACTACTTCTACATCCTACTATCTCCACATTTCCTCTACCTTATCAACTACTCCTTTCACAACCTTTAAATACTTGCAGTTAATCTGAATTACACACATGACAAAACTACATACACACATGACAGAACTCCATATATACATGACAAAACTCCATTACATAGTTTGTCAAATGACATGGTAGCAATAAAAATGATCGTACGTATATCCTTGTCACCAATGCATTAGTACTTTCAATGCATTAGTATTTTCAATACTCCAAGGAGAAAAAAACATTTAGATTTCAAGGAGCACTTATTGTAAGAAATTCAAATAACATATATCTAATTTAGTCTGAACTACATTACCAGATATCCTTTATAATCAATAGCACCATTTCCATTTATCTCTGCTTGAACCCACAAGTCCTTCGTCTCTTCGACACTTAAGCCATGACAATGACCAATTAAATTAAGCTGCAGAAAATGGAAAAGCCCAAAAAACTCTATTAAAATGAGAACTTCTCATACAAGCACAAAGCACTATTTGAAATGTAGAAGTATTCATCTACTCATGTAATTATAATGGATATACCACTACATAGCTGTCTAAGTGTTGCACAGAAACTAGAATAGGTAATACAATCTTCATTGTCAACCTTTAGAAAAACAAATGCATCTCTCTCTGTCAGTGAATCTCTTCGCAATAGATACTGAAAAAGGTGAAGCTTATTGTCAGTGACATAATTCTTTTGGACAACTACATTAGTAGCATGATGGTAGTTTGGTCTTGATTAAAGAACAACTTTCAGTTAACACCTCCTGGCCACCATAAATTTAAATTCTAAATTCTTTATTGTAGGTCTACAAAAGGTCCAGAGGTAAAAGCAATGAAATAAGAACATAATGTAATATTTCTCAAAAACTAGGATAAGAAAAAGCTGTTTGAATCACAAATTTCTAGATATCAGTAAGAAATAATAGAATAATACAGATACAAATAGGGTTGTGCAAAAATAACTGATCTGTACTTTACTGCAGTTAACTGTACTATATTGTACTAAAAATAACTTATTCATTTCTTGTAACAGTTTAGTATACTATCTTATGGTTCAGTTTTTAAAAACTGAACTTATAACAGTTATAGTTCAGTTAACTGTCAGAACTGTATCTACTCTTACATCTTCTCTAATTTTCAGTTCAATTGTTTCATCTTGTCAAGAAAACTTTATTTAATAATAAAATATTAATAAAAATAACTGTTCACATAAAAAAATAATTAATTTTNTTATACTATTTAGTTTAAAAATTAGTACAATTCAGTTTAAAATTAGTATAGTTGCTAGTTCAGTTCAGTTTATATTGTAGTTTAGTTAAAATTAGTGTAGTTTACAACTTAGATAATAGTTCAGTTAGTGTAATTTACGATTCAGTTAATAGTTTAGTTTAGTTAGTGCAATTTACAGTTCAGTTAATAGTTTGGTTAGTGTAATTTACAATTCAGTTAATAGTTTAGTTCAGTTAGTGCAGTTTACAGTTCAGTTAATAGTTCAATTAGTGTAGTTTACAATTCAGTTAACAGATCAGTTGAGTTCATACTGTAGTTTAGTACAATTCAATATAGTTCAGTTCAGTTCAGTTTGATAAAACAGAAAACAATTCAGTTCAGTTTGTCTGAACTGTTTTACAGTTCAGTTCAGTTTTTAGCAGTACAGTACAGTTCAGTTCGATTTGCCCACCCCTAGATACAAACTATACAGAAATAAAGATCATACAAAAGGCTTGCATTTTGAATTAAGGGAGAAGTTGATTGATATGTAAACTCGTATCTTGAAGAACTTATTTTTGGCGAAATCCCACCTTGCATTTTTGAACCATGTCATCAAAATACTTATGTTCCTGCAACCTCAACGTCTGGAACTTCTCCACTGCAATCAAATCCAAATTAACATCCTTCCTCTCTAGATCGGCAACAACAAGAACAGCCTTAACAGCCTTAACAAGAATAACCAATTAGAGTAAAACATTATAAAAAACAAAGCATTAAGGTTTTAATCTTACATACATGTACTTTAGATAACTAACAAGTTATGGCAAAGTTTCAATCATCGAAATTAATAGCAGCATTTGAAGGTCCCACTTCATCTTGAGAGGTTATTTCTACAAAAATAAAATAAAATATTTCATAATTTTTGAACACTTAAAATATAAATTAAAAGCTATATAAATTTGTCATATAATATCACCTTGTTCAAATTTATCAAGTTCTTTAGGATCCTCATCAAAAAGTAGAGAGAAAGGTGTTCCTTTTAACCAATCTTGTGTTCAAACAAGCACTTCCACTATTTTTGGCATTAGGAAACTACGATAAGGACTAACCACTCTTCCTCCTGTACTGAATGCACACTCTGATGCTACGGTAGAGATAGGAATGACTAACACCTCTCGAGCCATATTCGCAAGGATAGGAAATCTGGTCGAGTTGATTTTCCACCAATGTAAAATATCAAACTCAATTGACATATAAGGTTCAGGATCCTCTCTCAAATATTTATCAAGCTTTGATATATAATCAAAACTACGTCCTGTAGCTCTTAGGTAGAAACACATGCCATGAGGATCATTATCATCATCATCTAGTTTAGATTCTTGTTGGCTACTTTGAGAACCCTCCTCAATACCTTGATATTGTTCATAAAGAGTTTTTAAGGACGACAATAATTTTGCTTTCAATTCATTGGCCATACTAGATTTAAATAGATAGTCAATGAAGTAATTAACAAAATCCAACTTACTCCTAGGGTCAAGCACAACAGCAATAAATAATAAAATATTAATTCCATTAGGATTTCCCCAATATTTTTCATACTTGCCCTTCATCCTCATTGCCATCAGTTTCATGCTTACATCACCACTCTCAGAATATTGTCGAATCCTTTTACCGATTCCAAACACCTCATTCATATACATATGACTGGTGACATAAGAAGAACCAGAAATGCGTAGGGTAGAGTGATAAAAGATCTTTAAAAATGGTAGAATAGACCTCGCATATTCCCAATCCTCTTCTAATGGCACACCACCATTACTTTTGGCCATTTCAATACCGAATTTCTTATCTTGCATATCTAGCAAGACAAAGGCATATTTGTACTTCAAGCTTGCCTCTAACATTAAGTAAGTTGAATTCCACCTGGTTTCAACAAGACAAACAATACCTTTATAAGAAATTCCTTGTTGTTCAACACAGGCCTTGAATCTAGTAAATCTAGCGGGAGAATCTTTGATCTAGCGGGAGAATCTAGTTGAATTCCACCTGGTTTCAACTGCACCCCGGATTTTTGAAATTGAATCTTTGATCTCTTTTAGGCCATCCTTCATAATCAAACTCAATATATGCGCACAACAACGCATATGAACATATTCTCCCTTTAAGACAAGACAATTCCAGGATAACATCCTTCTTTT
>NW_014543981.1:398927-400800 GCF_000741045.1 Vigna radiata var. radiata | reverse complement strand
TTAAGTTATTGGACCCCAACATCATTTGTTGTAGCATTATCCACGTTGATACTAAGGACTCGCTTCAACTCCCAATTATTAAAACAAGCCTCAACATGTTTAGCAATGAGCTCCCCTGAATGTCCCGCTGTTTGAGAAAAATTCAAAATTTTCTTTTGAAGTTTCCAATCATTATCAATAAAGTAAGCGGTTAAACTCATGTAATTTAGGTTTTGGATTGAAGTCCAAGTGTCTGTGGTTAAACAAACCCTCTCACACTACTTTGACAGAAACATTTTCAACTTTGCTTTTTCCTCTTCATAGAGTTCCCACATTTCACGCCTCAATGTAGTGCGGGATGGGAGTTCAAATCGTGGTTGCAAGGACCATACAAAGTCACGGAAGCCCTCATTTTCCACAAATCGAAAAGGAAGCTCCGATTGTACAAACATCTTCACCAACTTCATTCGAGATGCATTTTGGTCAAATTTAGAAATAGTTGGTGAAGGGCTAACACTAACTTCTGTAGATGATGATGAAAGTTTTTTCCTTTTGAATGCTTCTCTATTAGGATTTTCTTTACATCTCATCAAATGATTCCTCATCCCGCTTGTTCCACCCGAATATTTAATCAAATCACCATAATAATTGCATTTAGCCTTCTTCTCAGAATAAGGTTCTTGTTTAGTAAAATGTCCCCAAACATCTGATCAACCTTTGCTATTCTCAGTTGACGATGAACCGATAGAAGGAGGTAAATGATCCATTCCAAAGGTAAATCGATACAAAGAGCTATACAAGTTTCCACCCCTCAAGATGCTACCACTAGCATGAGCAATCAAAAAACATCAAAACAACAACACAAATCAGATTAAAATTCTAATGAATCAAAGATGGACAACAAGGAGAATGACTAAATGAAGTGTAATTACACAAAACTAAGCTAAATTAACTCTTCTTTTTCCCATTTGATCATTCTTAAATGTTACAAAAATTTCATTTGATCACTCTACAGCAGAGACCAGAAAAAATCTTTATATTTAGAAGAACTAAATGAGAAGAAACTCATGATATATAGAGGACCAAATAAGAAAGGAATATTGCACGACTATTTATATTTTTCACTTGGTTAAGAAAAATGTTTAACAGGAACACTAATTTGAAAGAAAAAACTTGAAAACAAATTGGAAAATCACAAATGATTTTAGAGTTTAAAAAACCATATATATAAGGAAGGAGTACTTTTTAGATAATGTAATTCACTATATAGAGAATTATGTGCTATGACGAGACCCTTTAATGGTTAATGTTNGTGATGAAATGACAGCAGTACCAATAACTAATAGACAAGTTATANAAATTCTAGATATATCTCACACTAATATAACAATATTAAACCCCTACTTTAATCATTCTTCTAGTATATCCATGTTTCCTTATAGATTGTTCAAATAGCGGAAAATGATTGTGACAACATCAATGATCATGCCTTACCAGGGGAGGAGCACAAAACAGATAGTTAAAAATGAAAATGTTCAATGAAAGTTTATTGGCAAGTGTTTGTCTGTTTACTGTTTAAAAGGGGAGAAGTTCTACGTAAATCTTGGATTAGCTATTAATTATCTTTTGTTTTGAAGTTTGTAATGAATATGTCTGTTTTTCTTAATTCAAGACAGAAAGACAGGTGAGGTGGCAGTTGGTGGTGGGGGTGTGGCTGTGGCAGTTACCCTCCATAATCTACGTGAGACCTTTGTAACATTTAATTTGTGCAAACGTGTTGTACATATGTACTGTTATTGTGATCTGTTTTTTGTGGAGTTTTCAGTTATGCTTTTCCCTTTAATGCATTAATTACTTTAATGTAGTGGCTTTCACATTAGGATAAAGTATGCCT
>NW_014543981.1:389766-398332 GCF_000741045.1 Vigna radiata var. radiata | reverse complement strand
TTCTACAATGGACCCAAAAACAATAATATACATAGATTATGCAACTTCTATTACTGAAGCATAAAGACACATAAAAGTAGTTTTCTGATGGGTAATAATAGTTTTATAAGAAACAAATATGGATTAGAAGAAATTACCTTCCCACCAAATAATTATCAGTTGGCAAAATAATCCGTGCATTGTCACAGTCAAATACCTACTATGGTTGAATGTAATCTCTTGAGAAGAACCTACGTCCTTGTGCTTCCCTTTCAACAATCTAAACATATGAAAGTAGTAGCTTAGCAAACCTAAAAAGAGGAAGTCAAGAAATGTAAAATAAACGGACACCTAAAGATGCCATGCTTAATCACAAACCTGATGAGTGATGCTCTGATCGGATTCCCCAAAGGGTGCCCCTTCTCCCTCCCAAGAAACTATGCCCCAAAAGCAGGAATAACAAAAAGCAATGATTCCCTTGGTACCTGAATAATTAGACCAAAAAAAATGCAGGCAACGTCAAAACTAAACAACCACAAGGAAACTTCCAAAAACTCAAACCAAAAGTTCAAAAACAAGCCATTTGGAACCAAAGTTGATACGATGTATTGTGCTATATGCATATACACGGATCATATGAGATCAATCTAAACAATATCACAATAAGTAGAAATATTATATACATTGTCCAAGAAGCAACACAACACACAAATTCACAATTTAAATCATAATATATGCTGAAGTATTTGAGAAATAGCTCCTTTGTTTCCTGCAAAAGTAAAGCCATTAATTTAAGAGACCTTTTCTTTTGGTAAGTTTAGGAGACAGGAAACGCTTTAACAAGGGTTTACAATGGCGAAAAGAAGAAACCCCAACACATTAAAAATGGCGAACCCAGCCAACGATGTTCGAGGCGATGACGATGGCGACTGAGAGCGACGACGACTGAGTGTGACGACGACGACTAAGCGCGACGGCGACTGAGTGTGACGGCAACACGTTGTGAACAGCGAGCGGGATACAATGCGTCAGAGAATGCAAGACTCGAACCCTAATATGATGTGGGAGAAAGATCAGAGAGAAAGTGATGCATGAGAATACGGACTTAAACCCTAATCTGATGTGGGAAAGGTAATTAACCTGGTTAGTCTCCTGAATATATAGTACAGTTCAACAGATAGTACAGTTCACAGTTCGGTTTCTTCAGTTCACAAAAATAACTGAAGTGTACTGTAGTATAGTTAACTGAACTAAAAAATTTTTCAGTTCAGTTTTTAAAAACTGAACTATAAAACAATATATTTAAGTTATAGTACAAATGGATCAATTTTTTTTAGTTTAATATAGTACAGTTAACTATAGTAGTTATTTTTGTGCAGCGTTATGGCTAATGGTAGCAGCAAAAGAATCCCAGAACCTCTTTTAAGGAAAAAAAATCAAAGAGGACAAATTCATTTAAGGAAGAGGAGGAATTCATCAAAATTAAAGAAAGATGAGTGTCTGACTCCATCTTGTTTGCTAAGGCTCCTATAAAATTATCATTATATTCTTACACCTTTCAGCAACATTAACTTAAACAATGTGTTTAATCAACGGGCTCCTGCAATGCTTTTCCTTTTCATGAATTTTTCTTTATTATTGTAGGAGTTCATCCTAAAGAATTTTATGAAGATTTGCAGTATTGAAGATCAATTCTTTACAATTACTGGTCGTTACTTACCCCACTATTTCACTTCATATTATTCAATATTCGCTCATTCTTATAACAAATGACATAAGAATTGTGTATCTAGTTGAGCAAGTAACAACAAGTTTAGATAATTTACTTCAACAATCATGGTGCTTTTATTACTTAGTGAAGGAAAGAGACCTGTATTAATTGGGGACCTGCAAGTGACACTCAAGGAAGGAGTTGGAACATTAGGGGAACTAATCTTTACTGATCATCCAAGCTGGATACTGAGCCCTAAATTCTGTCTTGGCCTGAAGGAAGCCTCAGGTTTTTGAGTCCTATACCCATTCGTTGAGCTAAGATAGTGGCTTTCATTGATAAACATGATAGAGGAGAATGTAGAGTTATATTGAAATAGAATGACTGCCATCATGTAGCTTCCCATTCGTTGGACAATTTTTCTTGCAAATCTTGGATTTCATTGAATTTGGCTGTTAATTACATCAATATATTCTTTGTATTGAATTATAGATAATTAACTTTTATCAAAATCTATTACATTTTAATAGTCTTGTATAAGCAATTTATTCAAAAAAAAAAAAAACTTATATGCATAAAACAACAATTTAATAAATGTGGCCTAAACCAAAAGGCAACACATATATGTGTGCTCTAAAGCCTACTGGAAACCGTGGTTGTTTTTAGGACTTTAAGCAACAATTTTGAAAATATTGTGATATAAAATCTGTGGCCTATTACCTACCGTCATGCAAACCTAGACCATGGCTAAAAAAGTCGTAGCCTAAACTTTAGGTCACTATTTTTATACTTTATGCCACAATTTTATGTTGTTGTCTTGTTGTGGTGCAACCTATACAATTTTTATACTTTTTAAAACAAGGAGTTGAACCTTGTCTGGACACTTGGAACTTGTTGGAGAAGTTGTTGGCAACTTGGAACGTGCCATTTGGAACTCAAATGGACAACTTCTCCAAGGATGATTGACCTGAGCCAGCATATGACTTTTGGAAGAGCTAAAAATGTTGACTTGTTACTTAGGTCACTTATAACTGAAGCTAGGATAGTTTGGGAAGTTTTACCTTTTGTTGGCAGTTAATATGGCCTATAAAATACAGTTTTCCAAGTCTAAGTAGCAATCAAGTCTATATACGACATTAACTAGACTTCATTAAACACCATTATCCATCACATATATTCCATTAGCCAGTTTTAGTTTTAGTTTTCTTTAGTTTAGTTTTATGAGTTTTAGAGAGCATTTGCTTTTAGGTTCTTGGCTGTCTTAGACTACAATGTGAGCAATGGAAATCAAGACTATATTTTGTATTAAAAGCAGGTTTCATTTCCAGATTTTAATGCAAATGAGTTTTCTAATTTTTCTTTCATTATTTTACTGTTGTTCATTTATTTTAAGTTCTTTACAGATCTCATCCACAATTTCTGCAATTTACAAATTTCATATAATGTATTTGCGATTTTTGGGATTTTGAAAATTCTAAACACATTCCATGAATGTTAATACTCCTTGAAAGAAGTTCCATTCATTAGTTTTGAATAAATCACAATTTGTGTTCTTGGAATCATTTCATCAAACAATCAATGATTTTTTAGCATTTTCTCTTTGGCATTTTCACAATGTTCCAATTAGATCATGTTCCATTTATATTTTCATGATGTTTTACATATTCATTAAACATATTACAGCATTATAATGTCATTTGCATATTCATTCATATTTTACACTATAATATTTTGTCACAGTTTCTACATTTTTTCTTGCATTTATTTTTTATTTTTTGCAAGAGTTTCTGATACGTGGGGCCTAAGCCCAATTTCTTTAGTGTAGTCTTTCTTTTACTTGTAATAGACATGTGTACAATGTGTTAGGCATGTGGTACATTTAGACCTATATATAGGCATGCTAACACATCTTGTAATTACTTTTGAGCTGAATGAGAATTAAATTTCTGAAATCCAGAATTAATTCTCTCTTGAAAGTCCTTGGCTAGAGAGTCCAAAGACCTCTAGCCTCCTTCCAAAGCACACTTCATTATTTCATTATTCCATTAATTTCCACGGTGCTTCTCACTCATACACGCTGAACCACTCTCTCGCTGCCACCTCCTCTGCCTGCGTCAGCCCTTCCAAAAATCAGCACATCCTTCTCTTCATTTCGCAAACACGCACCATTTCATTTTCATCTCCTAGATACCTCGAGAGCATCTTCTCTCTCGAAGAGCTCCTCTCCTNCAGTTCATCANAGATTCATCATTGTTGCCTCTTTTCAACGGTAAAACCCATTTTTCTCCANANATCTGNCCATTATCGTCTCAGATCTTTATTCCTTCTCATCAGTTCATCTTTTCCACCGATCATCTTCCTCAAACCTAGGTTTTCCTTCTCATTTTTTCACTTTCCTTCAAATTCAACCGATCAAAACCATTTTTCTACCGTTTAAACTATTTTCCACCGATTGATTTTCGATTTCTATCNTTTAATCGGTCCAAATCGAGTTTCCCCCTTCTTATAGGGTTTCTTCATGTCCGATTAGGGTTCGTTCATGATTTTTAAGTTTCTTCTGTTCGCTTATGATATTCTCTCGGTCTAGAGCTTCCTTCATCATTCTGCTGTGTCTTCTCTTCGGAGAAGCTTCGAGGAGCTCTAGATTCGTCGTCGCACTGTTCCAATCGGCGTTCTCCTCAAGGCTTCGTGTATCATATGGTAGTTAGAGCAAGGTTGCGTCCACGCGACAAAGATAAGTATGTCTTCTCTATCTTGTTTTATATTTTCCGATTCGGTTTGTGTTGATCCGCGTTGTTATGTTGATCTGTCATTTTGATTCGCGTCTTTGTCTCTGTTATTAGTTTTGTGTTTTGTTTCAGTTTGATTCTGAGCTTGTGTTTCTTTT
This sequence comes from Vigna radiata var. radiata, assembly GCF_000741045.1. Classification (NCBI taxonomy): domain Eukaryota; kingdom Viridiplantae; phylum Streptophyta; class Magnoliopsida; order Fabales; family Fabaceae; genus Vigna; species Vigna radiata. Next base: position 393,755 of record NW_014543981.1, on the reverse strand, counting down.
GATTTGCGTTGTTTATCATTTTCCTTAAATGTCTTGTGTTGATTTCGCATCTGTTGAGTTTAATTTCTCTGATTGAGTTTCATTTCTGTTCAAATAGGTTCTAATTGTATGTTGAGTTGTTCTGTACCTTTGCGTTTTTGATTTGAGTCTTATTCTCATCTTTATTCGGTGAATCATTTTCTTTGAGTCATTTTAATTTCTAAATCCAATTCTGTAATGTCTTAGTCATGTTGTTTGTTTGATTTGTCATATGAATCTGAGTTTAACCTTTGTAATTGTCAAGTCATGAGTTAAGTTTGGTCTCTGCCTTGTTTGACTCATGTTAATCATTAAGAGCCGTGACATTCAATTGAATGAGCTCGATTTTTGTGGCAACATTGGATGAAGTAACATGTTTCTTGAATCTGTTTGATAATTGTTGATAGCTTTGCTTGGTTTCTGCCTAATCAGTAACAAGTGCATACCAAATGAGAAATGAAGGCTTTAGCCTAGCTTGGTTGCACATTGTCAATCTGCAAAATTCTGTTTTGGCCAGCTACACCGAACTGGCACTTCCTTGAGGTCTGTGTTAGTATTTTTGATTGTGTGTCTGTTCTGCATGGTATTAGTTCATTATTAAGCTTCTGTTGTCATCATATCCTAGAGTCATTTGGTTTTCCATTTGGTATTGTTAACAATTTTGTGGTCTTCTTTGTGTTGAATCAATTGTGCATGACTCATATCTTGTGAAATTGAACTGAAATAGAAAATCAAATTACATGTTGTTGTGAATTGTAGCAAAAGAAAGTGAAAGTATAAAAGCATAAGTGCTTATGATCTGAAAAGAAAAAAAAAAGCAAGTAGAAAAAAAAAAGTATTGACTGAACCACATTAAAATCTAAGTGGCAAGTGCAATTCACAACACAGCTTCACTCTTGATGTTTCTCTCTCATTTCTGGTTCATTTAATTTGATTGGAGTGAACATCATTGGCCATTCATTGCTCTATTTCAGTTGCAAATTTGTTTGTTCATGTATGATTCAACTTGTTTTTATTTTCTTGTGTTTTAATTTGTTCTAGAGCTAATCATAGGTTCAATTTGTGTGCTAGCCTTTCTAAGTTGCTTTTTTATTGCTTGTCTTGATTGCTAAATCTGGTTTTGTCCATTACAAGTAAACTTTGATCTGCCATTTCTAATTTTGAGCTTTACTTGATTTTAAAATCTGATCTAGAGTTTCTTGTTAGTCTGTTTGCTTTGTCTGTCCTAATCTGTGATCTTTACCTAGCCATTCATTGCTTGAAACTGATTCACTCTGGTTTTTTTTTTTGGAATTTTGAAAGAAGGTTTGTGTGCTTGGTAGCATCTGAGGTGGTGGTGGTCTAAAAGACTCTCCAGCTTTAAACTGCCAAGGGAGAATTTTTCCCTTCCAAACCTTCATTTTTTTTGTGAGCTTTAAAAATTTTAAAGAGAAACCTTGAGTGTTGTGAGTCTTGTAAGGCTATCTTGGTCTAATTCCTTGGCACTTTGAAATAGAGAACTCATTGTCATCTAACGGTTTATTGATTATTGTGCAGATGGAGTAAGTTGGGAGAATGCAAACCATTGGACCAAGATAAACAGTTTTAATACATTAAAACTGATTATTGAATTTGTTGCATTCATTTGATCAACTTTTTGCTGAATCATAGTCATTGTGTTTGACTCCATCTTAATCTGCTCTTGCATTCATTTTGGAATTTAAATTGTTTGCTGAGTCACTTTTATCATAATTGTTTTGAATATGGTTGTTGATTTCATGGTCTGATTAAATTGTTGAAATCTGCATTGAACCCTGATTTGCCTCACTTTACTCTTTGTCCATTGATTTGATTAGAATGCTACACTGAATTCTGACATGGATTAGAACCATTGTTCTTTCTCTGTTGAAACTGAAATTAAAATTGTTTTGAGAAAGTAGTTTCAGATTTCAATTTTGATTCAGAGTGATTGATTGCATACCTTTGTAGGCTACTTAGCTAACTGTGAGTGAATTGATTAGTACATGAGCTGATTTGTTGAAATTTAGCTTAAGTAAGCATTAGCAGGTTGTGAAGGGTGAGCTAGATCTGTGAAACAGTGGTAGCAACATCTCTGGGTGTAGTGTTGAATTTGAAGGGAGTCTTCTTCCCTAAACTGTTTCTGTTTAATGGCATTGTGTTGTATAATTTGTAATTGCTTGCAAGGAGTGAATTGTTGATGTTGGCATACTCTGGTTGCTGATTGTAATTGAAGACCAAAGCAATTATATTAGCTGGAAGAAGTGCACGAGACCAAACGATAGGGAAGTTTTACTACCTATATCTTTTGTGCAATCTCTTTAGCTAAAGGGTGTAAGTGACAACAACTCTGTGATCATTTGTATTTGCTGGATTTGGTTTTTTTTATTGTGTGTGCAGAACTGAAGTTGGAATCAGTCTCGTTGGAGAAGGCTAGAAGCTGCATACTGAATTAAAGGGAGTTCCTTTTTCGATTAATTAGTTGATTTGTTTAAACTGTCCATGTGGCTTGCAATTGTTAAGATGGGAGGACTACTGATTTATGTTATGAATTGTGTGCAGAGTTTGGTTGCTGGAATTTAGTTCGAACAGGCCGTAGAAGAGACATTTCACATGGAAATTTGTACACCGCCGAGAGAGGGAGGACTCATTTCTGTGTAATTTCCTCTTCTAAGATGACTAGTTAACAGTTTATTGATCCAGCTTTGTGATCTGTGATTGTAGGATTGGCCAGGAGATTCAAAAGCATTGACTACAAAAACAACAGTGGCGAATGAGATATCTAGAGGCAACAGAAGCAACGTCTTTGGGCTGGACCTTAGCAGCAGTGGGTCGTAGTATAGTTTGTTTGTTTTTTTATGCATTTTGTTTTCTTTGTGTAATTTGATGTGTAATGGGCTTATGTTAGCCCACTGGTAGCTTTAGATTTAATTTGTAAAAACGCCATTATATAAAGTCCAAATTTGGAAGAGTCCTTTGTGCTCTTTCAAATCTTGGCAACCTTTCTTGTTTTTTTTCTTTAAATTTTAGCTAGACATAGGAGTAGAATTTGATTGTCTTTGCATGTGTTTGATTTTCACATGAAGGTGTGACCTTTGTCACATTAGAGTCCGAACGTATTAGGGGTCTTAGAGTCCGTTTTCATTGTTTGTTTCTTTTGAGTTTTGCACTATGATTTTTAACAAAAATGTCTTGTTATTCATCTAGGATGTCTAGTTCATACATTAAGGATGATTTGTGTACTAAAGTTAGAAAAATTCCATTCTTTGGTAAAGATACAAATGTCTTAACATATCTAGTTTGGGAAAAAGAAATTAATCAAATGCATCCTGTCCTTATTAGGCAAAGTGAACTTGAGTCTTATAGTACAATTGTTCTTTCTAGAGAGTGTGAATCTCGAGTTCTTAGTTTATATCTCTCTAGATTAGAAAAGCATGCACTAGAGTGGTGTGATGAAAGGCAATATTGGGTTCATCAAGGTAGAAAATCCACCATTGAAAATTGGTATGAATTGAGATCATGCATGAGAAGAAAGTTTGTGCCTCCAAATATTCAAAGTAACTTAGAACATATGGGAGAGCTTATTAGAGAAGGCAAGTTGTTCATTCAAATTTTAAGTGGATTCAATCGTAGGGAAATAGAGTTTAGAGAAAAACTCATGAAGTTCTTGAATGAGGGAAGTAAAAGGAGATTTGAGAGAGAACATAGGCAATTACAAGAAAGAATAGAGAGACAAGAGAGAAGAAAAGAGAGAAAACGAGAAGAAGAAAGACAAAGACAAAGAGAGAGAAAGAGAGAACAAGAGAGAAAAGAAGAGGAAGAAAAAGTAAGAAAGAGTAAGAAGAGAACTAGTGAGAAGAGAAGAAGAGGAAGAAAAAAGAGAGCAGGAAGAGAGACTACAAAAGAAAGAGAAGGAAAAAATTGAAAGGAAGGAAAGGGAAGAAAAGAAATTGATGACAACATATCCTAATCTA
>NW_014543981.1:384900-387146 GCF_000741045.1 Vigna radiata var. radiata | reverse complement strand
GTTGTTGGGGTTTACAATTTCATCTTATCCACTCTCATATATCTACTCTTCTTATTTAATTCACTTGTTTATCTAATTGTCATGCAAACTTTCTGAATTACCCTTAGCCCAATTCCTTGGTGAAAAGAGTCTATTACTAATTACCGGCTTGCTATCCCTAGCCTACCCTAGTAACTAATAATGCAATGCGAGCTGAAGCAAGTACAATTGAACATCCTATCCCTATCCCTAGGCAATAGCACATGATCAAGGAATTTCCCACCAGTTCATGACATTACCGTACGTCCCCATATCGATAAAGACACACAACATTTATTGAATGAGTTAAACAATAAAAGCTTTGAGAGCAGATGAAAACCCAAACAATTGATAAACAAGTATATGACAAGCATATGAAATAAATAAGAATTTCAATATATTGAGAGTTTCAAAAGATTACATTGTTCCCCAACAACAAAGGGTTTAGTTCACCATTGACATAGTGAAACTAGATGAAAATAATGAAAGAATGGAAAAAGCAAACCCTAGATTTGATAAGAAGGAGCCTAAGCATCCCAGAAATCTCCTCCAAGGTGTGTGGAATGACTCTGGACGTTCTCTCTGCAAAAAAAATCCCTATCTAATTCGCACTGGGCTATATATAAGCCCAAAAAGATAACATATAGATAACAAAAAGATTTACAAAATCTAACTAAAAAAACAAAACACCGCCCGGGCACCTAATTTGACCGCTCAGCATTTTGCCTCTAGCCGCTTTGACCGCTCAACGGCTAGCTTTATCGCTCAGCGGTTTGCCTTTAATCGCTCTGAGCGCTCAGCGGACCATTCTGGTGCTCAGCCACTTATTTGACCCTTCTTTTCATCATTTCTCCCCTTCTTTCATGGGTCTAAGTCCACCTTACTTCACTTCCATCTTTAATTCATCCAAAAACCCTGCAAAACAATGCAAAACAAGCATAATATCTCTAAAACCAACTTTTGACTCATAAGAGACTCAACTTAAGTGTTTTACTTGATTTAGAGCTCATTCTAAGCCTCAAAGGGTGTGTTTTACTATAAAATTTAAGTACGAAAATAACGGTTTTTAGACCGTTATCAGTACCTAAAAGTTCTCATGTTTTGAAATTTAATCAAATAACATTGAAACCCGATAATAATAAAAAAATAACCTAGGGTTAAAACACAAGACTTCGAGTCTGAACCCTAAACTTACAAAACTTAGATAAACACTTAGGTCTTAGGAAATAGAAAAACATCTAAGCTAAAACACCCAAACGCATGGCTAAATGATGGTATGGCTAAAAGCGTCCAAGAGAGAATGAGTTGAACACTCAATGCTCAAAATACCTTGAATAGGTATTCAACCTCTCTCGAAAATAAAAAAGGTCGAGACAATGTCTCTGGCAAAACATATTAAAGACTTAATTATTAAAACGTGTAAGAAAGTTTAAGCAAGCTAAAGGTTATCTGTCTAAAAAGAGACAAAAACTAAAGAAGCGTTTACTTGACTAAACGATGCCATGAGCTTAACGAGTACCTCATCTTATGATGAAGTATATATTTATGCTTGGTATCCTTAGTAATCGAAAAATATTACCCAATAGTAGAATATCAAAAGGCACTTTGTTGTTCTGAGCAAGCATTAAATGACATTAAATGCTCAACGTTCAAAAACAACAAAAGTGATAAGAAAATACATATGTGTTGCATGCATAGTTTCCTCTAATGTTCCAGATAAGTTATACTACACGCATCCCTAGTGCTATAGATCAAATATCAAAAAGTGGACGTTAGAGACAAAGAAGATATTCACACTGTTCCTAACTTGAAGCAAAGTCTAAATCGATTGTATAACCTACTTCCAGCAAAGAACTAAAAAAACATGTTTTCTCTCACAAAGTTGACTTACACAATGACTGTTGTGAAAAAAAGAAAGAGAAAGAACAAATATCAAGACTATAAAATACAAACTTAGTCTAATGGACATATATCCATGAAGGCTATAAATAGAACGTATCTCAAGATGACAATAAAGAGGGTAGCTTAAGAGCATAAGAAAAGAAAAGCTTACAACGACATATTCATCTTGAAAAGAATAAGAGAAAGAGCTCAAGAAAAAGAATACATTTGAGCTGAAGAAAAGAAAAAAGAAAAGAAAAAGAGAAAGAGATACTCTCAAGCTTCATTGTCATATTGCTTACGATTGTAAGAGAAAAGAGAAAAACACTTGCGAGTGTTTAGACTGC
>NW_014543981.1:382454-383788 GCF_000741045.1 Vigna radiata var. radiata | reverse complement strand
AACATATATAAGAAGAGCAAGTATAACTCCCATTTTAAAGCTAGGTTAAATAGACATTGATTTTTATAATTATAAGTTGTATATTTCTTTTTATGTGTTTGTATTGTATTTTCTAATAGTTTCCTAGACAATATTTTGTATTCTGAAGTAGTTTGCAAAAANTTTTGTAATAAATGCTTTTTATATTCAAACCTTAGAAAACTATTAAAAATTAGGATACAAATATAGGAAATTTTGATGAAGATAAATATGTAATTTATAACACAAGTNAACGTCTTCCTTTTATCACTTGGTTTTGGTGAGAGTTATTCTTTGTTCTGATGATAAATTTATATATTGTCATATAATATCAAAATATTTTATTATTTATTGACTAAATATTTTATGTTTGTTATATATGGAGAGTACCATACATTTTCTTCAACATATCCATCTTCTCTAAGGAAAACGATGTCAAAACTTAACAATGGTATTGCTCACTATAATATCATCTTTGTGGGTGAATAAGAATAATATCACTTTAAGGCAACAAGAGTTTATTTTATTGGATTGTAAAACTTATTAAGTCTAAATCTTAGATGTATGTTTAATAAAAAGTGAGATTTTGTTTTTTTTTTTTAAATGATCTTTCAATATTTATTTATGTAGTTTAAGATTTTCTTATGTGGCTTAATTACTCGTTATATTTATATTATATTTAAATAAATTTCATGTTCCTAAACTCTTTTTTGTAAGAAGTTAATCAAAGTTTCCGAATATTAAATTTTTCTTTAATATAAGATTTGTTAAACTTAATAAGGATGAATTGCTACTTCTGAGTGTATAGAAACAACATATCGAATAATCCAAAATAACTTTTATAAAGTAATATTGAAAATATAAAATAAAAATTTTCTAAAAAAAATGTAAAACACTAGTTTCCAAAAAAAAAATACCATACAAAAATAATGAAAAATAAAAATATACTATAATTAAATAGGTCTACCAAACATATTATGTCATGAAAAATAATCTTAAANTTTGTATAGAATTTATTATTAATTAGAGTTTTTAAATGGTTGATTTATATTATTAAAAGTAACATGAAATAATTGTATATATGGTTGATTTCTTAGTACGGGTCACCTTAGTAGTTTGATGGTTAGAATAACTTCTTACTCATTTAAAAACACTTAGATTCGAACCTGTGTCAAATCAAGTAAATGGACCATAATGAGGTATTTCAAAATACCTTTTATAAATTAATATTGAAAACCTATATTTTTTATAATTAAAAGTAAGACAAATAATTTAATGTATCATAGACGTTTCGTTACATGTCACTTAAGTTAGTC
>NW_014543981.1:372855-374333 GCF_000741045.1 Vigna radiata var. radiata | reverse complement strand
ATATATATATATATATATATAAACACACACATATATATAACTACAGAAAATTCATTTATTACAGACGGTATATTACAGACGACCTATAGGCCATCGGTAAATTATATTTACCGAAGGATTTTTCAACGGCCTTTAACGCAAAAGTTCACCGAAGGAATTTGCCTTTCGGTACTTGAAATGTGACATTAGCGAAGGAATTTGACCTTTGGTAAGTGCTTGGTGTATTACAAAGTGGGATTTTCCCTTCCTTCATTTCACGAAAGTTCGTCTTCCCCCAATATTCAGATTCTCCCAACTCTCTCTGCACACTATTCCCTCCACCCATTTCGTGTCTTCAAAATAGAGAAGACCATTTGTCGTCATTGCGCTCTAACCTCGTCGTTCAATCAAGGAAGCCGTCTTCGTCATTCGGCCGACCATTCGAAGAGGGTCTTGTACATTGGCTATCGGTGTTCGCCTGCGTTAGGTTTCAAAGTTTGCCTCTCACATTTTCATTAGGGCGAAAATCAGGTATTGCCTCTGACATTTTCATTTCGCACTGAAACACATATCCCCTCCCTTGTCTGATTTCCCGAATCTGAGAACCCTCACAGTGATCTTGTCCAAGTTTGGAATTAAAATCTCATTTAATCTTTATATTATTTCCTTTAATACCACAATGTATGCTAATACTATACTGTACGTGCTTTAAGTTTGGAATTGGCTTTGTTCATTGGTTAAGTATGAAGAGGTAACCTCAAGAGATGGCATTTAATTTGGACATAATGCATTGCTTACTAATCTGTTAATTGCAGCTGATAAAAGATGGCCTTATGTTTTTCCTTGGATGAATTAATTGTTTTGGATTATAATAATATGGTGCAAACTCTTCATAAATTTTGGAGTAATTCTTTCTTATTTGTTGTTATTTTGGCTAGAACCAATCTGTAGGTCATTCATTATAAAATTGGGGATTGTCTGGAAGCTTGTTGTGGTTTTTTGCTGCCATAATGAATAGAAAATAGCAAGAAAGATAGGACTTTTTGTAAGAGTTTTGGTGTGCATCCGAGAGGCTGAGAAAGCATGAAACACAAGGCTTAAACCAGAAAGGAAAGGGTTGAGAAACTTAAGAGAATCATAGAACTTTTATGCAGGTCTATTTGTGGTTTCAAACTGTTATGCAGGTCTGTCTGTGCTGTGAACATTTTATGCATGTATGTGTGGTTGGATCCAAAATACAAACATGACACATTTTTCATTGGATGTAACTGAAGGCTTTACCGAAGGCTTCTTTCCCTTGGTAATTACTGAAGGCTTCTACCCTTCGGTAATTACCGAGGATTTTTTGGCCTCGGTAATTACCGCGGGAAAAAAGTCATCGGTAAACGTTAGCAACAAAACTTTTACCAACGGTTTCTGCTTGTTTCCGAGGGATTTTGGCCGTCGGTAATGCCCTTCATACATACATATATATATATATATATATATATATATATATA
>NW_014543981.1:359763-370515 GCF_000741045.1 Vigna radiata var. radiata | reverse complement strand
TAAGAACGCCAAGCACATGTTTCCAAGTTTCAACCATAGGAACTTTGATCTCCAATTTCTTGAAGATCTCCATAAAGTACTTGAACTTCTTTTCCTTCCTATGATTTTTCTTTTTATGAGGAAGGGGCTTTTCATATGATCTTTTCTTCTTTCCTCTCTTCCTTTTTTTATCAACCTTCTCCTTCTTCTGCTTTCTTTATTTCTTTTTTCTTATTTTCTTATTTTTTCTTTTTTTCTCAACCACTGCTTTTTCTTTCTCCTCATCTTTCTCCCTCTCACTCAACTTTTGTATTTCTTCCTCTCCATCTCTCTCCATCTTTTCCTTCTCTATCTCTAATTTTTCCCCATCAACAACCTTATCAACTTCAAAACTAGGAGCTTGAAATTCCTCCCTAGGGTTAACCTCAATATTAACCCTAGAATTCAATATCTCATTGGAGTGACGAATTTGTATCTCTAACCTTTTATTTCTTACTTCACTCTCTTTTGTATATAAGAGAGAATTTTGGAGAAGTCATTCCAATGTTTCGTCCAATCTGTTGATTTTCTCATTCAAAGCAGATACCTGTTGCCCTAATAGTAATTGTTGATGTGGTTCTCCTCCTTGTCCATTCCAACCTTGATCCATGCTTGAGAGATGTTGCTCTGAATAACATTGTTGTATCTCCTCCATTCATCTATTGTCCATGTCCTGTGGGAAGATTTCATCACTCTTCATATTCTCCTCTACACCTTTGACATGGTGTACCTCCCTATTTATAATCCTCTGAAAAAGTTCTTCAAAGTCTGTGTTCTTCTTAAATGGAGCAATTTGTTGATCAGTAGCTTGCCCAAATTGGCTTTGATCCAAGTATGAGTGGGGTTCCCACCAGTGGTTGAAATTATTTTGGTAGAGTTGAGTGCCCATATAATGAAATTCTTGTCCGTACTGCATTCTGCAAACATTAGGCACAAAACCCTAGAGAACATTTATTAGAACAAACATAAAAACAAACATGAAAAATCAAGCCAAATTTCAATCAATTCACACTACTTGAACAAGTTAACCTCGAGTCCCTGGCAACAACGCCAAAAACTTATTGACAAATTGGCAAGCGTACCAAATCGTTCAAGTAATATAATCGGTAAATCCCGATATCATTCTTCCCAACAGACTCGAAAGGCCTTTTCGTTCGTGTAAATCAAAATCGTAAGACTTGTAGAGAAAAATAATTGCTGTGAATGCAAAGAAAGAAAATAAACATGCAATGTGGTTGATATAATTGACGAAAAAGACTATGGAAAAATGGAGTTATTGGGGGTTTACAATTTCAACAGTTTTTGGTGGTTTTCCTTTAGTCGCAAATCCGCCCAACGTCCACACCTGGTGCCAACTCCTCGGTCTGGACCGCCCAGCGGTGTATTTTGCCTCCGGGCGGTTCCTAGACTCTTCTTTTCTTCAGTTTTTCTTCTCTGTTCTGAGTCTAAGACCTTCACCTTCAACTTCAATCTTTACTTTCATCAAAATCACTACAAAACAATGCAAAACAAGCATAATATCGCTATAAATGACTTTTGACTCTCAACTGACTCATTTATTGATTTTTGCATGATTTTAAGCTCATTCTAAGCCTTAAGGGTGTAATTTGGTCTAAATTGACATATGAAAATAACTGTTTTTCAACCGTTATTAGGTGGCTAGGTTTATATTTCTCATATTATTATGCAACTTTTCTCATGAACACAAATTTATTTCTAATTATGCAACGGATATTTGTGCTTCTCTTCAAAAATTTTCTCTATTTTTAAATATTTTTTACAGAGTTCTACTGATGAATACAAATTTATAGTTAATTTTACATTTTTTTTTATTTTAGGTATTTTTTTTTTATTTCCAAGACAACACAAACATGGACGTTAAGTCTCAATTTTGGCATATTTTTTAAAGTTAGTTGTACTTCTTTTGGGAATTCTTTTGTTCTAATTTTCGTCTTTAATTCAGATGAGAAATTTCTTATAAAAATTTGTGTTTTGTGAAAATGTGTTAATAATGTGTTTCTAATCAGATTTTTAGTTTAGTTTTTCATTTGTTAAATTTCTAGTCTTTGTGTAGCATAGCTAAAACTTTCAAAATTTTCTAGTATTGTGTTGAGTTTTGATTCTTTAATAACATTTGAACTTTGATTTTAGGTGCTATTAATTTATGATATTGGAGTGGAGTAATCAATATAGTTGTGTGAACAGGACAGGCTGTGAGCAGTGGAAGTAACTAACGCACTTGTCGTAGAAGTTCACCTGTCTCTGATTTACCATGTCAGAATTGATGGCTAATTAGGGGTGGGCAAATCGAACTAAACTGCACTGCACTGCTAAAAACTGTACTGAACTAAAAACTAATTTGTTTAAATTGAACTGTAAAACAGTTCAGACAAACTGAACTGAACTGTTTTTTGTTTTATCAAACTGAACTGAACTTTAATGTACTAAATTGTACTAAACTGCAGTATAAACCGAACTGAACTATTAATTGAATTATAAACTGCACTAACTGAACTATTAACTAAACTGTAAATTGCACTAACTGAACTGAACTATTAACTNAATTGTAAACTGCACTAACNAAATTNTAAATTGTACTAAAACTACAATATAAACTGAACTGAACTACTACCTGAATTGTAAATTATACTAAACTATAATATAAACTAAACTGAACTACTAATTGAATNATAAATTATACTAAACTATAANATAAACTAAACTTAACTACTAACTAAATTGTAAATTGTATTAATTTTAACTGAATTACTAANTTTAAATTGAATTACACTAATTTTAATAGTACACCAGTTCTAAAATATGATTTTACAACTATCTAATAACCAAGTAACTTATTTAAATGTCGTAAACACAACGTTAATTCGATTCACAGTGTCTATAACTAAAATTTAAAACAGATTTCTATAAGAACTTATTCTTTCTGAATATTATATTGAATCACTAAACAGATTCATGAAAGTCTTTGACTAATATTTGAGAAAATCTTAATACCATTTAATGTTCTATTAACGAACAAGATTTAATTTGTTTCCTCGAATAACAGATTATGTAAATAAAACTCTCATTTTTAAGGAGAACGTCACCAAAAGTATAGAATTCTCACATGTTCAACAATAAAATATATGAACAAAACAATAAAACATCTACAAAATCTGTTAAAAGGTTTAAAGATTATGACAGACCCTTGGGAGTGAAAGAACGACACCCACCAAAATTTATGATCTCCAATACATTAGAATCAATAGTAAAAGCATGTATCCCAACACTAATATATAAACAGGGAGTGCACTCCAACTGTTTGCTCTGAAGGATGAACAAAAGCTTTAATCATACATGGAACTTTGGAACAGCTTCTCTTGGCTTCTCCTTCTGCAACTTTGGAACATCAATTTCCAATACGAGGTTTATTATTAATTTCAACCAGCTTGAAAACAACACCTAAAGCAGCTTGAGCATAACACATAACCAGGTATGTACCAATTCCATAGGCATCAAATTGATGACCCTGCAGAAAAAGATGCAATCCAATAAAAGTACTAGGATAAAAAAAAAACTATACAGAAGTTTGGTAATTGCTTCATTACCAATTACACTTGCTATAAAGGTTAATCTGAATTACACACATGACAGAACTACATACACACATGACAGAACTCCATATATACATGAAAAAACTCCATTACATAGTTTGTCAAATGACATGGTAGCAATAAAAATGATCGTACGTATATCCTTGTGACCAATGCATTAGTACTTTCAATGCATTAGTATTTTCAATACTCCAAGGAAGAAAAAACATTTAGATTTCAAGGACCACTTATTGTAAGAAATTCAAATAACATATATCTAATTTAGTCTGAACTACATTACCAGATATCCTTTATAATCAATAACACCATTTCCATTTATCTCTACTTGAACCTACAAGTCCTTCGTCTCTTCGACACTTAAGCCATGACAATGACCAATTAAATTAAGCTGCAGAAAATGGAAAAGCCCAAAAAACTCTATTAAAATAAGAACTTCTCATACAAGCACAAAGCACTATCTGAAATGTAGAAGTATTCATCTACTCATGTAATTATAATGGATATACCAGTACATACCTGTCTAAGTGTTGCACAGAAACTAGAATAGGTAACACAATCTTCATTGTCAACCTTTAGAAAAACAAATGCATCTCTCTCTATCAGTGAATCTCTTCGCAATAGATACTGAAAAAGGTGAAGCTTATTGTCAGTGACAAAATTCTTTTGCACAACTACATTAGTAGCATGATGGTAGTTTGGTCTTGATTAAAGAACAACTTTCAATTAACCCCTCCTGGCCACCATAAATTTAAATTCTAAATTCTTTAAAGTAGGTCTACAGAAGGTCCAGAGGTAAAAGCAATGAAATAAGAACACAATGTAATATTTCTCAAAAACTAGGATAAAAAAAAGTTGTTTGAATCACAATTTCTAGATATCAGTAAGAAATAATAGAATAATACAGATACAAACTATACAGAAATCCCACCTTGCATTTTTGAACCATGTCATCAAAATACTTATGTTCCTGCAACCTCAACGTATGGAACTTCTCCACTGCAATCAAATCCAAATTAACATCCTTCCTCTCTAGATCGACAACAGCAAGAACAACCTTAACAGCCTTAACAAGAATAACCAATTAGAGTAAAACATTATAAAAAACAAAGCATTAAGGTTTTAATCTTACGTACATGTACTTTAGATAACTAACAAGTTGTGGCAAAGTTTCAATCATCGAAATTAATAGCAGCATTTGAAGGTTCCATTTCATCTTGAGAGGTTATTTCTACAAAAATAAAATAAAATATTTCATAATTTTTGAACACTTAAAATATAAATTAAAAGCTATATAAATTTGTCATATAATCTCACCTTGTTCAAATTTATCAAGTTCTTTAGGATCCTCATCAAAAAGTAGAGAGAACGGTGTTCCTTTTAACCAATCTTGTGTTCAAACAAGGGCTTCCACTATTTTAGGCATTAGGCAACTACGATAAGGACTAACCACTCTTCCTCCTGTACTAAATGCACACTCTGATGCTACGGTAGAGATAGGAATGACTAACACCTCTCGAGCCATATTGGCAAGGATAGTAAATCTGGTCGAGTTGATTTTCCACCAATGTAAAATATCAAACTCAATTGACATATAAGGTTCAGGATCCTCTCTCAAATATTTATCAAGCTCTGATATATAATCAAAACTACGTCCTGTAGCTCTTAGGTAGAAACGCATGCCATGAGGATCATTATCATCATAATCTAGTTGAGATTCTTGTTGGCTACTTTGAGAACCCTCCTCAATACCTTGATATTGTTCATAAAGAGTTTTTAAGGACGACAATAATTTTGCTTTCAATTCATTGGCCATACTAGATTCAAATAGATAGTCAATGAAGTAATTAACAAAATCCAACTTACTCCTAGGGTCAAGCACAACAACAATCAATAATAAAATATTAATTCCATTAGGATTTCCCCAATATTTTTCATACTTGCCCTTCATCCTCATTGCCATGAGTTTTATGCTTATATCACCACTCTCAGAATATTGTCGAATCCTTTTACCGATTCCAAACACCTCATTCATATACATATGACTGGTGGCATAAGAAGAACTAGAAATGCGTAGGGTAGAGTCATAAAAGATCTTTAAAAATGGTATAATAGACCTCGCATATTCCAAATCCTCTTCTAATGGCACACCACCATTACTTTTGGCCATTTCAATACCGAATTTCTTATCTTGCATATCTAGCAAGACAAAGGCATATTTGTACTTCAAGCTTGCCTCTAACATTAAGTAAGTTGAATTCCACCTGGTTTCAACAAGACAAACAATACCTTTATAAGAAATTCCTTGTTGTTCAACACAGGCCTTAAATCTAGTAAATCTAGCGGGAGAAGATTTCACATATTTAACTGCACCCCGAATTTTTGAAATTGAATGTTTGATCTCTTTTAGGCCATCCTTCATAATCAAACTCAATATATGCGCACAACAACGCATATGAACATATTCTCCCTTTAAGACAAGACAATTCCAGGAAAACATCCTTCTTTTAAGTTTTTGGACCCCAACATCATTTGCTGTAGCATTATTCATGGTGATACTAAGGACTCGCTTCAACTCCCAATTATTCAAACAAGCCTCAACATGTTTAGCAATGAGCTCCCCTAAATGTCCCGCTGTTTGAGAAAAATTCAGAACAAACCCTCTCACACTACTTTGACAGAAACATTTTCAACTTTGTTTTTTCCTCTTCATAGAGTTCCCACATTTCACGCCTCAATGTAGTGCGGGATGGGAGTTCAAATCGTGGTTGCAAGGACCATACAAAGTCACGGAAGCCCTCATTTTCCACAAATTGGAAAGGAAGCTCCGACTGCACAAACATCTTCACCAACTTCATTCGAGATGCATTTTGGTCAAATTTAGAAATAGTTGGTGAAGGGGTAACACTAACTTCTGTAGTTGATGATGAAAGCTTTTTCCTTTTGAATGCTTCTCTATTAGGATTTTCTTTGCATCTCATCAAATGATTCCTCATCCCGCTTGTTCCACCTGAATATTTAATCACATCACCACAATAATTGCCTTTAGCCTTCTTCTCAGAATAAGGTTCTTGTTTAGTAAAATGTCCCCAATCATCTGATCGACCTTTACTATTCTCAGTTGACGATGAACTGATACAAGGAGGTAAATGATCCATTCCAAAGGTAAATCGATACAAAGAGTTATACAAGTTTCCACCCCTCAAGATGCTACCACTAGCAAGAGCAATCAAAAAGCATAAAAACAGTAACACAAATTAGATTAAAATTCTAATGAATCAAAGATGGACAACAAGGAGAATGACTCAATGAAGTGTAATTACACAAAACTAAGCTAAATTAACTTTTCTTTTTCCCATTTGATCATTCTTAAATGTTACAAAAATTTCATTTGATCACTCTACAGCAGAGACCAGAAAAAAATCTTTATATTCAGAGGAACTAAATGAGAAGAAACTCATGATATATACAGGACCAAATAAGAAAGGAATATTGCACGACTATTTATATTTTTCACTTGGTGAAGAAAAATGTTTAACAGGAACACTAATTTGAAAGAAAAAACTTGAAAACAAATTGGAAAATCACAAATGATTTTAGAGTTTAAAAAACCATATATATAAGGAAGGAGTACTTTTNAAATAATGTAATTCACAATATAGAGAATTATGTGCTATGACGAGACCCTTTCATGGTTAATGTTTGTGATGAAATGACAGCAGTACCAATAACTAATAGACAAGTTATAAAAATTCTAGATATATCTCACACTAATACAACAATATTAGACCCCTACTTTAATCATTCTTCTAGTATATCCATGTTTCCTTATAGATTGTTCAAATAGCGGAAAATGATTGTGACAACATCAATGATCATGCCTTACCAGGGGAGTAGCACAAAACAGTTAGGTAAAAATGAAAATGTTCAATGAAAGTTTATTGGCAAGTGTTTGTCTGTTTACTGTTTAAAAGGGGAGAAGTTTTATGTAAATCTTGGATTAGCTATTTGTAAGATATGATATTTGGGCCGAACGGTTACGACTAGTAGCCGAACGGTCCTAAACGATTAATGGGCCTCAATCATACTAATGATGAGTCATTATGGTTTATTATTATTATTATTATTGGGCCTATGGACCATTACGAGAATATGATTTATTGAAAGTATATCTTAACAAATATTATAAGTATCAGATAAGATTAGATAAGATTTGAACAACCGGATATTCAGGTATAATTGTTTATATTATATTCTGTTTATATTTGATAATAATCTATATATACAGGACTGGAATCACAAGCCAAGTACGTTATCTCTTACGCCATAGTATACTTATTACTCTATACATCTAATTCGCTCTTAACTAGCTGAGTGATTTCACTCTACATTCTCATATTGAGAATCCTTAGCCTTGCATTCAAGGCTCTTACATACTATTCCCTAACTTGGGCATCGGAGTGCCATTGTAGGTACCTCCCCCGCCGGTAAAAGCTTGAAGATCAACGGACGTCAAGGCTAAAGAGGAACGAGCGGTCGGAGAACCGGGAAAAGTCAAACGACAAAGCCAAACCAAGCGTCAACAAGCAGGAGTGTCACGTCATCCAGGTCAGTCCTTTCAGTCCCCAAAATTATCTACCGAAACAGTATTAATTATCTTCTGTTTTGAAGTTTGTAATGAATATGTCTGTTTTTCTTAATTCAAGAGAGAAAGACAGGAGAGGTGGCAGTTGGTGGTGGGGTTGTGGCTGTGGCAGTTACCCTCCATAATCTACTTGAGACCTTTGTAACATTTAATTTGTGCAAACCTGTTGTACATATGTGCAATTATTGTGATCTGTTTTTTGTGGAGTTTTCAGTTATGCTTTTCCCTTTAATGCATTAATTACTTTAATGCAATGGCTTTCACCACTAGTGGAAAATTGACTTTTTATAACACATATATTATAATGTAGTTTTATAAATCAGTTATAATAGAAATGCGGTAGCAAATTTGTAAATAAATTTAAGACATATTATAACGTACTTTTGTAAATTAGTTATAATATGAAACACGGTGGCAAACTTGTAAATAAGCTCTAATTATTATAACGTAGATTTAAAACTACGTTATAATATCTCTTCCTAAAAAATGTGGTTAATTTCATTTCACTTTGCCTCTTACTTTCGTTCCTCTCTTCTTCGTCTCTAAACTCCACTGCCTTCTCTCTTCTTCGTCCAAGAACACTACCTCTGTCTCTTCTCGTGTTCGTTGCTTCTTCTTTGTCAAAACCTACATCTTCTTCGCTGCCTCGAGCGTCGCCTCACCCAACCTCATCTTCGTTCCAGCCTTTTTCACCGATTAAATCTCTTCCTACCTCGAACCCTAGAATCTACTCCGAACAAATCTTCGAATCTGGAGTTCGCCTTTGATTTCACCGTCTTCCGTTGTGTCCTTGTTCGCTGACTAGATTTTACACCGCAGAAGAACCTTTTGAACATTGACCAAGTTCGGGAGGCCGTGCTTGAAGAATTGAAGAAGCTGAAATGAACTCCCAATGCGAAGAAAGCAGAGAGGGTTTGACTTGTGTTCAGACACTGTACTTCTGAGACGTGTGGCCACTCGCTCAGTTTGGTACTCCCATAGTTTTTAATTTTTTTAACAATTTTTAATTTAGTATCTGATAGGGAGAACTTGCAAGCAAGTCTGCAATGCTTAATGTTGTATTGTTTGCTTGTGATAATGTTCTACTATGTGAACTGGAAAATTTCTATTGAAGGAAGGAACTAAATTACTATTTTCTCAGGCTTTGACTCTTTGAAAACAAAATTTATCCAGGCATGAATTCTACCAGAAACTTGATCAGGTGGTTGTAACCATATTTGCAATGAAAATCCCCAAGGAAAGCATAACTTTTGAATTTGGCGAACAAATAGTATGGTTCACATTATACAATATTTATGAAATGCCTTTTTAGCTAGCCTTTAGTGCACTTGTATTCATTTTGTTCAATCACATTCTAATCTTAGTCCCTCCTTTTTTTTTCTTTTGTAGCTAAGTGTTAGTATAGTATTAATGTCCCAGGTGAAGATGCATATGTTTTTAAAACTCGCTTATTTGGAAAGGTATGAACAAGACCTGTTTGTCAGCATAAAAGATTGGATCACTGCGAAAATGTATCTTACAGTCTTATACGTGCATAGTGTAATTTTGGTTTTTTTCTAGTGTGGTTGATGCTGAAGATAGTTTAAGCTTTGGTTATCTCGTCCTATTGTTTTTATTTCTTTTGCTGGTCTCAAGCGCCTTTATTTCCAAAGTTGCATTTAAACTCCTCTGTATGGTTTATATTAGTGCTTTTTGGTCAAAAGTGAAAAAATTTGTTTAGTGTGTTAAATAATATATTTAATTTCTTCAAAGGTACCGAGTCCTTTACTAGCAAAACTAAAAAAATGTTTATTTTCCATAAATGCAAGTATAAAAATAAAATAACATTATATGAAACTTACAGGTCATGGTACAAAGTACCCACAAAATAAAGTGAGCATGGTGTAGGAAGATGAAGCCACAACAGAAGCCAATTGAACATTTGGTGTCAATGAACAAGGAGCATCCCTAGATAATTGAAGTATAACAAATTGCAGAACATACTGTAAAGTAACCAAAATACTTTATAACCAGACCAATCATAGCCTAACATAGGATATGTGATTATCACATATACAACAGCTTGAATGACTAGATAGGGAACCTCAATTAGGACCTGTAAAAGAAATAAATTAAAGTTACCCGAAGAGTCATGAAAACCTAAACATTGAGTAAATTGATGCAATATTTGGTATGCTGCAATTGTGGTGAAGATATCATTTCATGAAGTTTCTTTGTTTGTTTTCTTTTTCTTCCCAACAGCTTAACTGCATAAGTCATGAACCATATTGTTCAATACCATTTATATAAACAATGCTCTTTTTCTACTATCCTGATGATATTTTGACTTAGTCTTACAGTATTGTTAAGCTTTTCTGTATTAAAATTTTCCATTAGGCAACTACCTGCTCTGTCCCAGTTGCACACAAAATAGTTGTGTTCTCTAGAAACAATAAACCAGACAAATATAAGGTTGTTCTGCAGAGTCATTTTCATTCAAGG
>NW_014543981.1:356969-359413 GCF_000741045.1 Vigna radiata var. radiata | reverse complement strand
CCCTACTTTAATCATTCTTCTAGTATATCCATGTTTCCTTATAGATTGTTCAAATAGCGGAAAATGATTGTGACAACATCAATGATCATGCCTTATCAGGGGAGGAGCACAAAACAACTAGGTAAAAATGAAAATGTTCAATGAAAGTTTATTGGCAAGTGTTTGTCTGTTTACTGTTTAAAAGGGGAGAAGTTTTACGTAAATCTTGGATTAGCTATTAATTATCTTCTGTTTTGAAGTTTGTAATGAATATGTCTATTTTTCTTAATTCAAGAGAGAAAGACAGGTGAGGTGGTAGTTGGTGGTGGGGGTGTGGCTGTGGCAGTTACCCTCCACAATCTACGTGAGACCTTTGTAACATTTAATTTGTGCAAACGTGTTGTACATATGTGCAGTTATTGTGATCTGTTTTTTGTGGAGTTTTCAGTTATGCTTTTCCCTTTAATGCATTAATTACTTTAATGCAGTGGCTTTCACATTAGGATAAAGTATGCCTGTCTATCTTCCTCAAAGTGTAACAAAATTACTCTGAATTCCTATGAAATCCACCCTTTTAAAATCACAAAGACACCTATGTGGTTTCTATCTTTTTCAAATTTAAATAAACATTTTAATTAGTATCAAATTCATCAGACAAAATTAATAGATGAATGCCTTATAGATAGACATTCCGCAGAAAGATATCATGAGCCCTTGCAGACAAACTTAATTTATGGAAACTGATAAAATAGCACATTTCTACCAAAGACCAATACTACAAATCAATAAGGGTTCTACAATGGACCCAAAAACAATAATATACGTAGATTATGCAACTTCTATTACTGAAGCATAAAGACACATAAAAGTAGTTTTTTGATGGGTAATAATAGTTTTATAAGAAACCAATATGGATTAGAAGAAATTACCTTCCCACCAAATAATTATCAGTTGGTAAAATAATNCGTGCATTCACACAGTCAAATACCTACTGTGGTTGAACGTAATCTCTTGAGAAGAACCTACGTCCTTGTGCTTCCCTGTCAACAATCTAAACATATGAAAGTAGTAGCTTAGCAAACCTAAAAAGAGGAAGTCAAGAAATGTAAAATAAACGGACACCTAAAGATGCCATGCTTAATCACAAACCTGATGAGTGATGCTCTGATCGGATTCCCCAAAGGGTGCCCCTTCTCCCTCCCAAGAAACTATGCCCCAAAAAGCAGGAATAACAAAAAGCAATGATTCCCTTGGTACCTGAATAATTAGACCAAAAAAAATGCAGACAACGTCAAAACTAAACAACCACAAGGAAACTTCCAAAAACTCAAACCAAAAGTTAAAAAACAAGCCATCTGGAACCAAAGTTGATACAATGTATTGTGCTATATGCATATACACGGATCATATGAGATTAATCTAAACAATATCACAATAAGTAGAAATATTATATACATTGTCCAAGAAGCAACACAACACACAAATTCACAATTTAAATCATAATATATGCTGAAGTATTTGAGAAATAGCTCCTTTGTTTCCTGCAAAAGTAAAGCCATTAATTTAAGAGACCTTTTCTTTTGGTAAGTTTAGGAGACAGGAAACGCTTTAACAAGGCTTTACAATGGCGAAAATGGCGAAAAAAAGAAACCCCAACACATTAAAAATGGCGAACCCAGCCAACGATGTTCGAGGCGATGACGATGGCGACTGAGCGCGACGACGACTGAGTGTGACGACGATGACTAAGCGCGACGGCGACTGAGTGTGACGACAACACGTTGTGAACAGCTAGTAATAAAGGGTATTACCGAAGGATTATTACCGAAGGCTTTGAAGCCTTCGGTAAAGGGAATAATACCGAAGGCTTTAGCCCGTCGGTAAATGGAANGGATTATTACCGAAGGCTTTGAAGCCTTCGGTAAAGGGAATAATACCGAAGGCTTTAGCCCGTCGGTAAATGGAAGCGAATTTCATTTGTTATATGGTTGTTACCGAGGGCTTACGCCCTTCGGTAATTGGCAGAGATTTTAGCGAAGGCTTCTTTGGCCGTCGGTATATGGACACACTTAATGAAATCAAAATTTGGGATGCCAGACTTCCATTTTCTCCAATTCTGTCCTGAGCGAAAAAAAACCCCAACTTTCATTCCCAAAATCTCTGCACTCTCCCCTGCCCTTCTTTCTCCCAAAAAAAACCCCAACTGTCCTGAGCTCCTGTAAATGACGGTGGTTTGGCGGCGTGAGGAGGTGTTGTCAGAGGGTGGTGTCGCGGCGTGGGCAAAGCTTGTAGCTGGCGAGGATGGCGTGTGACGAAGTGGGTTTTATTGCATGAGAAGGGCTTCGCGAGAGAGGGTATTACGGCTTTGCAAGAGAGGGTATTAGGGCTTCGTGAGAAGGGCTTCGCTGCCGTTAAGGTGAGTTCTTTCTTTTTGCATTTGGCTGTCTTTATCTACCTATGAATAT
>NW_014543981.1:345969-347154 GCF_000741045.1 Vigna radiata var. radiata | reverse complement strand
TGGTACTAGAGTGGATCCTAGGTTTAACATTGTCGAACTCCACATGAGAAACAGATATAGACCGTTTGATCCTTTCATTCTTCCAACTAATGTCAGACAGGTTTATTATGTGCCATATCCGCCATTCCGCAATATGTTGCCAAGCCTAGAGGTCGCATTGACTCAATTGAGGTTGAGGAAGATGTTGCCTACCAACTTGACCAAATGTCACAACCACAAGAAAATATTGAAGTTGAACGTATAACCACATTGTGCGACCCTGATGGTGATGAAGATGAATTAGAAGCACTTGCACAAGGTGATGATGATGACGATGATGAAGAAGAAGAAGAAGAAGAAGAAGAAGAAGAAGAAGAAGAAGAAGATGATGATGATGATGAAGAGGATGAAGAAGAAGATGAAGATGAGCACGACGATGAAGAAGATGAAGATGAAGATAATGATGACGATGATTGAATGTTCGACTATCTTAAATATTGTAGCAAATTGAACTATCATTTCAATAGAGTGATCCTTCCTTATTTGAAATNATTTGACTATCTTAACTTTAATTTGTAGTGATCCTTCCTTAGTCTTTTCTATTGCTTCACTTTATTTGTAAACATATTCAATGCAATAATGACAAGAGAAGGTTCAGACCGTCCTGATAAAAAAGGAAAGGGGGTAGCCAGGCCTAAAAAAAGGCAACAGAAGACCGCAAAGTATCTACTTAGGGTGCCTGATACACTACCTACCCCTACTCCTGCAGTACACCCTACCCCTACTCCTGCAGTACACCCTTCCCCTAATCCTGTAGTACACCCTCCCCCTACTCATCCAGTACACCCTCCTCCTCCTACTCATGCAGTACACCCTCCTCTTACTCCTGCAGTACACCCTCCCCCTACTCATACAGTACACCTTCCCCCTACTCATACTGTACACCCTCCCCCTACTCATACTGTACACCTTTCTACTCCTACCCCTGCAGAAGAGCCTCTTCATCCCCCTGACCCTACTTCTATACCTTCCTCATCTACTAGACCGCCTTCTGAGACTGCCACACCATTTACTGATGGTGATGATGATGATGTTGACCCGCTCCTCCATGATCGACCATGGATTGAGCCATATGGAAAAGGGTAAGACTTTAATCCCTTTTTTAACTTTGATTGATGTTTTAAACATTGTCTTATTTGAAATAAC